>NC_058410.1:37032964-37067803 GCF_002201575.2 Neomonachus schauinslandi
CAACTGACTGAGTTTCAAATGTCTGTCCTCTTATTTTTTTACTCCCCACCCCACCCACCCCGTTTAAGCATTCATTCATGGCTTAGAAGAATGCCACAGCATTATTTTAGTGCTTTAAAATAAAATTTTCTGGGGCGCCTGGGTGGCTCAGTCGTTAAGCGTCTGCCTTCGGCTCAGGTCATGATCCCAGGGTCCTGGGATTGAGCCCCGCATCGGGCTCCCTGCTCAGCTGGGAGTCTGCTTCTCCCTCTCCCTCTCCCCCTGCTTGTGTTCCCTCTTTCGCTGTGTCTCTCTCTGTCAAATAAATAAATTAAAAAAAATTAAAATTAAATTTTCTCTTAATAACATCAAGAAAGGAAAACAACATTTTCAAGTCACAAAGATTAGTAATGTCATAGAAGCTTAACTTGCTAGAGTATAATGAGAAGGATATCGACAGATCTTTGCTGCAAAAAAATCACGAGCATTACTTAATGAGAACACCCACTGGATTTTGCATATATATTATCAATGGATAGTGCAAAATAACTAAAATAAGAATGCACATCTTTCATTGAAACCATCCTAATCATTAATAAACAGATTGAAAAGTGAAGTCATTCAGAGCTACTGAACTGTATGTCAGTCTTCCTCCCTTGTTGGTTCCATACATTGCAAGAAGGAAAGTAAGAATGAATTAGATGAGATGCTATGAGAGATGGTAGGTCAATGGGGCCATCATTCTGCATTTCTGAAGCACATTTCCTAGACCTAACGTCGCTAGAGTCTCATTATAATAGGGATCAAGATCTATGTTTAAAGATATTATAATAAGACAGACCATGATGTAAATCCCTCTGGAATGAGGTAAGAACAAGAGTATATGTGTGTTTTATATTGAATGTTTTTAAAGAATGGGTACCAAAGAATAAATCTCAAACTACTTGTTTTGAAGCTGTAAATCATATAACAAAATACAACATATCAAAAATCATAAATAGTGGCATTGTTGCTGAGCCAGCTAATGAGTTCTTCTGTTCTGGATCTAAATACACCAGGTGGCACCAATATGAATAGAAGACAAAGATGTTTCTTTTCCTCCTCCTGGAAAATTATTACAACCATCTGTTAAGTTTTCTTCTTTCCAGTAAACATTATTTCTAGTTTCTTACTTGCTTTGGAAGCAAAACACACAGCATTACATAATCTCTTCAGTGTTGGGAATACCAAGAACAAGTAATGCACACTTATGTCATTTACCAGCATAACCTCAAAATTTCAGCAAAAGTATTGATAAAATTAGGGATGCTAAAGTGGTTGATGTCAAGTCACTTATAACCAAAAGAGGCAAATAAGAAGGATAGCGAGACTGACCTAATTGGAACTATCCATGATAATGTACATCCAGAGGCTGGACATGATCCCCAACACAAAATCTGACTAACCCCTCCCCTCTGCAATTTGAAACAGCCCTCAAAACCACCTTAAACTAAGAGGACTTTGAGTAGTCTTTGTTTCTTCCCAGTTTGATGAAATTTTAAATGGTTTTCATGTCAATAAAAAGCATTTTTTCAATTATTCTGCAAACTTTATAGCTTTTAATTAAAGCATTTAATTGAATTAAACAACCGAAATATGATCTGAATGATAGCTGAGAATCTCTCAGACTCAAGGCAGTTAGAATACAATTTACTTCCCTACAAAATAATTACAAACTTCTTAACTGACATGATTTACTGCTCATCTATAAACTTGAATTCAAATGCATATATTCTTCAAAGAATAACAATAATAGTAAAGTAGTTCGGGAGGAACAAAAACAAGAGGATGATGGGGGAATAAATGAGAAAGAAAGTTTAATAGGAAAATAGATATTTCTTAAATCTGCAATGGCACTTTACATTAACAAAATACATTTTGATAAGAATCTTGGCCCCAGGCAAATTGAACCATGAAAAATCAGCTCCCTGAGTGTTCCTGTCAGAGGCCAGTGATGGAGGGATCCCTGTAAATTCTTAATCTGCTTTTTTTTCAGGGCAGGACAATATAGCTCTGCTGAAAGGAAGGTCGAGCTGCTGAACCTCCACAGTAGGTAACCCAGAAAGCAATCAAGCTGAGCTGGCAGGGAGTGGATTCCAACTGCACTCTGTGGTGAGGCCTTTTCTCTCCCTCTGCAGGTACCATACAGAAGGGAAGATTCCTAGGACTTGTGGCTTAATTTCTCTGGCTACCGCACTAATCGCACGCATCCCATAATTACTGTCTTTCTTTCTTCCTCCAGACTGTCATTCTTCTGTCTCTTAGCTCCATCCCACAGGCAGACAGTGTCTATACAAAGGCCGAGCTAGTTAGCCAGCCACCTGAGGGAACGCTGTGCCTCCACCGTGCTCCCCTCTGCCTTTTTTTTTTCTCTTTTTTCCCCCTCACTTGTCACCCCTCCCAGCCTCCTTACTAAAGAATATTTAATTTGCATTCTTTCCCAGCTAAAGCAGAGTTAAAGGGAATTGCTTCATTAAATAAGATGCCTGTGCAGAAAGCCTCAGCAATCTGTGAGTCAAGTCTGGATTCCCATAGAAATAACCACAGATATCCCAGGTACAGCCAGGGTACCACAAAGAGATGCCCTACACAGCCTCCAGTGGTGTCAGAGCTGGCCTGGCCCTGCCTTTAGCATCTTAACAAGTGTGACCTGTAACTCCTACCCTGGACTGGGCCCTAGAAGGCTTTTCACGTTGATTTATGGATTTGCAGTTGTCAGGACTGAAGTTGTTGAGAAATTTCTAGTCAAGCTACTGAGGAAATTATAACAATATGTGTACATGACTATAAAACTGAACAGGAGTGGGGCTTGTGTCTTGCCCACCAAGCCTAGTTTGCCTTCTTGTGGGTCAGGAGCATCTTCCTCTGTCTGGGTAAGTACATGAAGAGGCTAACAAAAGAATATTCAAAAGGCTCTGGCTTGTGGAGCCATATACATCTTTCAGTGTCATTGCTGTATGTCTTCCTAGGACCCTGGGGTAGGCATGCTAACCACTTATGTAAAAGATTGATTGGTTTCCAGTCCTGGAGCATCTGGAGGCATTGTAGAGACAGTTTATGGTAGCCCTGGAGGTGCAAAGCACCTCGTACCATGCTGAGGTGACCCCATCGGTAAAGTGTTAATTGGCTCTGAAGGGAGCCTCATCTGGTCAATCCAGATGGAGATGCAGATTTATCTCCTTAGATTGAAAACACCACAAAAATGCCAAGCCACCTTCTGAGAAGAATGGAATTGATGCTAGGCAATAACAGATTGTCGATATAATGAAAGGTTAAAGAGCAATCAAATGACTTGTACTTCCCCCATTTTCTATAATGAACAAAGCTGGAGTGTTCACAGAGCATAAAAGCAATTTAACTTATCTGTTTTGTTTAATTTTGAAAAAATATTTTAAATGCCAATGTCAATCGATTCTTGGGTTGTGGCCAAAATAATAAAGTATACTCAATAATTATAAATAAATCAGAAGGACAAATGATGTTTACAGACATAGTTTAATTCACACTAGACACCGCCTGCATACTTTAAGTCAATAATCTAGAGCTCTCTTAGAATAGTATATACCTCAGGAAGACTTATTAAAGTACATTAACTCTGGTTTCCCCTAAAACGTAGCCTAAGAACAAAGGACAAAATGTTTCTTAATTCTAAATACTATTATATTCTTGTTAAATATCTAGCTCCTCAGGTATGGGGAATTTTATCATAAGACACCATAACATCATGAATGTAACATGATTACAACAAAGCTTAGTATGTGGTACTTGCTCAGTATAGGGAAGCTTTCATCCTTACGCTTAAAAAGGAATTAGAAAATCAGTGAAGATTTTAGAAGATAAAAAATACTCTTCCGTGGAGAGCACTTATCTTCAGCTAATGAATCTCATTATGATCAGAAGATAATGATGATTCATAACCATTACTTATCCTTCATCAGTCACTGTATCAAGTATTTTCTGTACGTTTATGAAATCTCTAGCTTCACAATCACCCCTCAGAGTAGCTATTATAACCAATGCAGCTACCTAAATCTCTAAAATCTTTAAAAGGAGAGAAAATATAATAAAATGCTTCAAACATTGATATCTTTCAACAATTTATTTGTTATTCTGGATTACAAAGTAACATTATTTATGACTCTTTGCTTGTACAAGTACATGCCCGTTTCTACATTTTAACACCAGATTGAGCATGTGGGAAAAGAGCCACAAGTTTAATCTTTACTTAGGTGACTTGTGAACAATACTTACAATAGAACAAGCTATACTCAGCTTTGGAGACAGATGGGATCAGCTACCACAGAGAGAATAGAGACAAGTTGGGACACAAAACCTCAACTATCCCTTTGACCCCTTTGATGTTCTCTGCACTCCTGCCTGGATTTACACAGTGAAAGGGCTGGGACAATCATGTCTATTACTGCTGCTTCAATATGCTTAAGGCAAGCTGGCAAGGAAATTTTCCTTGACTATTCCACTTAATAAAAATTGTTTAGGAAAGAAGCCTGAAACGGTGCTAGGAAAATTTGATCAGTATGCTAGGCTCATTGCAGAGATTTAATCATTTAGTATTCTGGTTTTTCAGGTGAAGAAAAATTAAACATGTTTGTCTGTTTGACATATTTTCCCATTGGACAGCCTCAGAAGCGGCATAGTGACTAAGGAATGGGACCATCAGAGGCTGCACTTTCTATGACTATTTTCCCCTCATCCTTACAAATAGGAACTCATTTTAAGAAACAGGTTTGTTTTTCTCCACAATTAAAGTATTTCTTCATTCATCTAAGCATTCCTGGGGAAATAAGTGTTTATATCTATGTGAGTTTTCTACATAATTGAAGCTTACTCCTGTAAAAGTCAAACATTTTTTAAGCCAATTTTCATCAACATTTTTCTAAAACCTCCATCTGAATTATTGAATCTCTTAAAATTAACTTCTTAAGAAAAGATAATGCTCATATATAATCAGTAATGTCCCTTATAAAGTGTTTCTAAATTCAAACTGTATAAATTGAATCTTATCTTCCCAATGAAACAATAAGCCAGTTTTATATCCTTTACCAAAGGCCTGTTGTTGCTGAAGCAGAATCATAAACATATTTCACCATCTCTGGCCAACTTATATTTTTTTCCATATTATGGCTTAAATAGGCCAAAAATGGTAACACACACACACAACTTTAGTATGTCATAGAAACTTATAATAATGTGCTATTATATAATTAATATTCAATATTTAGTGTATTAAGTTCTTATTGTTTTGTCTGTAAAAAGAAAATGTGAGATGAAGTAACACCTTCACTAAGAAAAACTCTAGAGAGTTCAACAGCAATCATTGAGGAGTGTTTTACAAGAAACATGGGACTAGTTACTGCACTTTTTAAAACAAGTTCTGGAATACCTATTGTATTGAGTTTTTAAATTCTCATTGTGTATTTCCCTATGTCAAACATAGACATTAAAGACAAAAAAAATATCATTTTCTTCCACCTTTGAAATGAATGTTTTTTTATTCTTGTATTGTAATTTCTATCAATGCAAACAGCTTTACCTTGTGCCTTCATGAAATGAGCACTACATTTAAAAAATCACATTTGCATTCAATTTTATATCATTGATTATCCATTTTTGAATTGCCTTTTATAGGCAACTCAGAAGCACATGATAGTGAATTTAACCATAACTCCACAAAATCAAATATCTTTGCCTCTTAGTCAAGACCTTTGTACTGCTATTTTAAAGAATTCTTAAAGGTTGGTTTTGGTGTGTCATTCCAAGTACTGAATTATTATGTATGGTCTAACCAGATCAGCAGCACTGAGTATCCTATGAGAAGCATTAAAGGTAAATAGGAGATTTTGGGGGGAGTTTGTTTAGTTTTTAACATCCCTGTTCACATCTTTAAAAAAAATCATGTGTTTTGTGATTTTGATGGTATAATTTGGGAGATGATTCCTAACAAAGGAAGCTAAGATAAATGCCTTAAATACATAAATACCTGAAAATTCTCATAGAGGATATCAAAGAACAGGAAGATAATAGACAACTTAAATCTAGTATGGCTAGGAATTCTTGACAAACCAAGTGCCCAGCTGCAGAGGCCAAACAAGTTAACCATTCAGCCACCATAGATAGCCACAGTTTATCTTCAGGAAGAATCACAAGGGTCTATAATTCCTTACAGAGTCATGAAGGCATTGAAATCGAAGTACTAGTTTTATGCACTGCAGATGTATACTGTTTTAATTCCTACATAAGATTCCAGACAATCATGTGTTAAGTTAAAAAAAAAAAAAATCTCTGTGTATTTGAAGATGGTACAAAGATTTGGAAAACATCTCTTTAATTCCTGTCTTATTTGAGACAACACAGCATTCTTAAACAGAAAGAAAAAAAAACAAGACAGAAGTCAGAGAGAGGAAGATTCAGAAGTAACAGAGAAAGAATAATCAAAGTCAAAAAGTTTGAGACACTATGACAAAAATAAAAGCAATTGAGGATCAATGAATTTAAGAAAAAACATGACAGAACATTCTTAGCCTCCAGTTATGACAATACAGAAGTTATACCTGAAATTCTTCTGTTAAAAATATGTAGAAATGTGGAAAACAGCAATATAAAAAGGATTATAAGTATTTTGCTGAGTTTTCAAGAAATAAGGGGAAATGCAGTTTTAAGGAGAAAAGAAAAAAGAGGGAACTGAAAATATAACTGTAATTAGCTAAATCTGTGGCTTCTGTGAACACAAGGTAGTGAATATAAGGTAAAAAGCCCAATTTGGGCCCTTTCTAACCCAAAGGCCTTGGTTTTAAAGTCTACATGAAGATAGGAAAAGAAACATTGGACCTCATGAGGGAGTGATTGGAAATCATAAAGTTAGGAACCTCAGGGGAACACTTCCTTGGTATAAGGATGGACAAGAGAAATTCTGCCCACCACCACAGGGAGGTATTGAGGGAATGTGTCTCTCAGGTCTCTGGATGACCAAAAACAAAACCAAAAAAAAAGGGGGGGTGTTCTTATGAGAATTCCACACTTGTGGCCCATGTTTATTTGAAGTTTGAAATTATAATCTCCTTATGATTTGGAAAGCCCCGAGTCAAGAAGTGAATTTAAAAATTCATCTTTGGTGAAAACACAAGAAATAACAAGTGTTGGCAAAGATACATGCATTCATGCACTGTTGGTGGGAATGCAAGCTGGTGCAGCCACTGTGGAAAACAGTATGGAGGTTCCTCAAAAAATTAAAAATAGAAATACGTGTGATCCAATAATTCCACTACTGGGTCTTTACCCAAAGAAAATGAAAACACTAAGTAAAAAAGATATATGCACCCCGATGTTTACATGTTTATTGCAGCATTATTTACAATAGCCAAGATATGGAAACAACCCAAGTGTCCACCCATAGATGAATGGATAAAGAAGATGTGACATATATAGACAATGGAATATTACTCACCCATAAAAAGAATGAAATCTTGCCATTTGCAACAACATGGATGGATCAGAGGACATAATGCTAAGTGAAATAAGTCAGAGTAAGACAAATACCATATGATTTCATTCATATGTGGAATTTAAGAAACAAAACAAACAAACAAAAAAGAGACAAGCAAACAAACAAAAAAAACCAGATTCATAAATAGAGAGAACAAACTGGTAGTTACCAGAGGGAAGGTAGGCGGAGGGATGGGTGAAATAGGTGAAGGGGATTAAGAGTATGTTTAACACAATAAGCACTGAGTGATGTGTAGAATTGTTGAATCATTATATTGTACACCTGAAACTAACATAACACTGTGCATTAATTACAGTTGAATAAAAAAATAAAACAAAATAAAATATTAAAAAAATTAATCTTGGGTTTGATGATATCACTGAGGAACCTGGCAGAATGTGATTACCACTACAGAAGGGTAAACCATTAACTCCGATCACACACAATTCCCATTGACAAGTTCACAGTGAAGATGCATTCACAATTAGAAATTTCAAAATTCATAAGGAAATAATTATAAGCTAGAGTCAACAGAAAAAAACAAACAAAAGGATTAGAAAACCAAGTACTTAAGATGGCAAAATAATTAGTTGGATATTATAAAATGCTTTAAGCAAAGATATAAATAAAGGAATTGCAAAAGAAAGTGCATACACACAGAGAGAGCTCAGAAATAAGAACAAAAAAAGGTGCCTGGGTGGCTCAGTTGGTTAAGCATTTGCCTTCAGCTCAGGTCATGATCCAGGTCCTGGGATCCAGCCCCGCATCAGGCCCCCTGCTTAGCAGGGAGTCTGCTTCTCCCTCTGCCCCTCCCCTTGCTCATGCTCTCACTCTCTCTCTCTCAAATAAATAAATAAAATCTTTAAAAAAAAAAAAAGAAAGAAGAACCAAAAGATGTAGAAAGAACAAAGAAAACTCTACAAAAGAGAGATAGTCATTGAAATGTAAAAATAAATAACAGACATTAAGGAGGGCACATGATGTAATGAGCACTGGGTATTATATGAAAGACTGATGAATCACTGACCTTTACCTCTGAAACTAATAATACATTATATGTTAATTAATTTAATTTAAATTTAAAAAATACATAGTAGATGTAAAGAGATTAAAATAGTAATTATCATATTACATGTGCTCCATAAATTTTAGCAATTGTTATTGTTACCTAACTGAGGCATTTCTATTTGCTAGATATTGGAAATGATGTTTTTACAGTTCCTAATGTAGTTATTTATTTTTTGAGAATTGTGCTAATGTTTCTCATCAGCCAATATCATATATGACTTACAAAGTATGGCCATGCTGAACGTCCTACCTAAAACTCTACTTCTTTCTTAGAAACATAACATTTGAATTTAGAAAACATGCATAACTAAAAATGTACAGCTAAAGCCATTAAACTAATGATCAAAAACTCAATTTAAATAAATAAATAAATAACAGACAGACATAGTTAAAGAAGAGGATTAATGAACTGGTAAAAACAAATCTGAGGAAATTACACAGAATGAAGCACAGAAAGATTAAGAGAGAGTAAACACAAGTGGTTTAAGAGATACGGAAAGCAGGGTGAAAGGATCAACTTCTGATAGGATGTATAGAAGGAGAAAAGAGATAAATGATAGGAGAGACAATATGCAAAGAGATAATAGGCCAGTTTCAAGGACCATAATCCCTACACAGGATAAATAAAATTAAATTCCTTTCTAGATATATTATAGTAACACTGCTGCATACCAGAAAGAATGAAGTCTTAAGCCCATGATAGAAGAAAGATTAGAGGGGCGCCTGAGTGGCTCAGTCGTTAAGCATCTGCCTTCAGCTCAGGTCATGATCCCAGGGTCCTGGAATCGAGTCCCGCATCGGGCTCCCTGCTCAGCAGGAAGCCTGCTTCTCCCTCTCCCACTCCCCCTGCTTGTGTTCCCTCTCACTGTCACTCTTTGTCAAATAAATAAATAAAATCTTTTTAAAAAATCATCTATAGAAATAGCATGCATTGTAGTTATGGACATAAACTAAAGGTGGAAAGAAAGTGGATACATTGAATCACATGCATCCAACTTACTGTAAGAATTAAATATAGGGATTTGTTAAGATTGTTTTGGGTTTTTTTTTTTTTAATTTTTTTTTTAAAGATTTTATTTATTTATTTGAGAGAGAGAGAATGAGAGACAGAGAGCATGAGAAGGAGGAGGGTCAGAGGGAGAAGCAGACTCCCTGTCGAGCAGGGAGCCCGATGCAGGACTCGATCCTGGGACTCCAGGATCATGACCTGAGCCGAAGGCAGTCGCTCAACCAACTGAGCCACCCAGGCGCCCCATGATTGTTTTGGGTTTTGTTTTTCTTTTTGGTCTAGGTAAAATAATGAATTAATTAATCCAGAAATATTTCAAACAGAAAAACGGAGTTAAATCTTTGTGAAATTAAACAATAAGACAATAAATATTGTCTTATGTTAAAACAAATATAACAAATAAAAAAAGCTAAACATATTGAGCTATACGTGTCAAGAACATTTCAAGTGAATAAGTCACAGAGATTCTACCTCACTGAGGGCCGCAAATGACTAAAACCTAGTGTTTCCTTTAAAAAACATCTAATGCAATCCTAGTCTGTGTATAATCTGTGTATCACTCACTTTGTTCTATGCTAGTCATACTTACAATATTTTTGTTCTCTCTGTAGGTTTTTTTTCTCTTTTTAAAATATAGATGTAGATAATTGGAGAGCAGAGGGAAAAAGAAAATTCAACATTTTTTTTTTCCTAAGGAAAGGCTAGAGCAACTATTGCTGTTCAATCTGGAGGAGACTCAGATGGCAAGTGAAAGCAGACTTTAAATATTTAAAAGACAATAGAAGAGCAATTAAATCAGTTATGTGTGTCTCAAGAGGACTTAAATATGATCAAATGATAGACTATTATCATGAGGCAGAATCTGACTCAACAACGGAACTCAGATGAATTTTAGCCATATGAAAACTGAATCAACTGATTCAAGTGGTAGTGATTTCCATATCACTGGGAAGATTGCCAGTTATATAAAGTGCCAGTAAAGTGAATTCAAGATGGGAGTTAGAACAGAGATTTCCATAGTAAATTCAATTCTAATTTTTTTTATTTTATAATATGCACAATTTTTACTTACTCATTTCCTCTTTTTTGTCTTTTGTTATTCTTTTTCAATTGGTTAATATTCACCAGCAAAATTTTTATGATCTGATAGTATACAATTTTTAGATCTGGTTATCTTTCCATTGCCAAAGTTGGTAGGAGAAAAAAGAAAAACTTTATCTCAGAATATCTTCAAGAGCTGAATTTCTGTTTTCTGAAGTGTTCTTATAGTTTTAGTCTGAAAATACTAGTATGGTGAATTTCTAAATATTCTGAGTCATCAAATTATATAGTTAGAAACTACTAACTAATTTAACTGTGGATTAGTTTAGCAACTAATATACCTAAGTATAAGAGAGAGCTCTTGGATTTTCTTTTAATCAAGGAGAGAAAAATGGTTTAGGAAGCTAGTCAGTATAACAAAGCATCATATAAGTAATGAGACTGTGTGTAAACAAAACAGATGCAAGAAAAGTTTTAATTGAAGTCATATGAAAAAGTAAACAGAATTCAAATTGATCAGTAGACAAAGGCTATTGGTGACAACAAATCCCACTTTAGTGTTTTTAACTATAATACTACCTGCTTTAAACTATTGTCTATAAAATGATAGAATTTAGAACAAAATGGCCAAAAAAAAGTATATCTGATAATAACTCATATTTTTCTACCATCATTAACCTATTATTGATTTGGAACCTAATATATGACAGGCATTGTTTACTCACATGGAGTCTAATTAAGAAAGGAAATCAGTAATTAAGTCTAACAAAGTACATAAATTTTCATGTAGGATTTATCATGATTGTATTTAGTTAAATGTAGTGTTGAACATTCTAACAAAAGGAGACAATTTTACCTTGAGGACCACAAATCCTTCTGATTATTCTTTCTTCTCTGTGAAAATAGTAGAAAGATTTTGTTGCATGGACTTCATAACTTCTATGTTAATTCCTCAAAAAATATATTTTCTTTTTTGTTGAATTCTACTCCATACAGAGCCCTACTCTAATGCATTCCCTGATAGCCTCAGTTTTATACTTCACAACATATTAGTATAAGCAGGAAAATTAAAAATATATAAAAGAAAGAAGCTGCTCAAATTTGACACTGACAAAAGCAAGAAATGATAGTTAACATATTCACAGAGGAGAAAATGAAAAAAGGCACAAAATTATTTTATAAAGTAGAAGATTTAGGCTACTTAGTGTGAACATAATCATCTCTTCACATGTCAACAAACCCTGAGGAATATACAGCCTTGTCTAAGATTAAAGTTTTAAATAGGGGCACCTGGGTGTTTCAGTCTGTTAAGTGTCTGACTCTAGGCTTTGGCTTAGGTCATGATCTCATGGGTCGTGGGATTGAGCCTTGGGTCTGGCTCCATGCTCAGCAGCAAGTCTACTTGAGACTCTCTCCCCCTGCCCCTCTCTCTCTCTCTCTCTCTAAAATAAAAAAATCTTTTTAAAAAGTTTTAAATAAAGGCTGAATGATCTATCAATTCTTAAATTGAAAGTCATATATTATTTAAGAAGACAGAGATAACTTAGAAACATTCCCAAGAAAATAGTTGAAATGATAAAAATTTTGGTTCTTAGAGTTGTATGTTTCAAATATCTGATGCCAAAAAATAAGGTTTTATTTTGAAATTGTGAATTCATGATTTAAAACAACTTGTTGACTAATTTAGTTGAGTTGAATTACCAAATGATTCAAATTTGGAGATTTTCCAGGATTTTTTAAGTGAAAATCACTTTGCTTTATAGAAACAGTATTTCCAAATTTAAAGGAATTTAGGCAATGCAAATGAGTACTAAAAAGCAAGATGAAAAATATCACCTAGAAATAACTATCTGAAACATAGAGAAATATGGACAGAGGATGGATGGATGGATGGATGGATGAATAAATAAATAAAACTACTTGTAAAAAATGGAATATTACATGTGTTATTTCAATGAAAAGGATTAAATTTAGTTTTCCTTTATGGGAATAGAAGACACATGAAATAAATATGAAGAAATTTCTAAGCACAATACAAATATTTATTTATAATAAAAGATACTTAGATTTCTTAGATCAGTTCTGAGACAGACATAAATAAAGCATTTATTATAAATGTATTTTGTCAAGTTTCCTGTATTACAAATAGCTTTTATTCATTCATTTGCTATCATAGTTGGTTGCATACAATTTTGTACCTTTTAAAAACTATGTATTTTATCATAAGAAAATGTCTTTGCATACTGTTTAGTGTTTTTGTTTAGTGCTGTTATAAACATTATTATATTTGTTCCCATGATATATATCTAAGAGCATAATTATGGGTCAAAGTAGATAGCCTCAGATTTCCAGCATGACTCTGGACTGAGTTTTTAACTGTCTTTTGCAGACAATGTGCAAACAATGTTATGTTTACATAGCTATCATGCTATTCTTTTCTTGCGGAATCTTGCACAGAACTGTCGGTCCTATTTCTCTGATACAGTGAATGACTTCTTAACTTCCCTTTATCTGAGAATAATTTGTTTTCCATGATGAGCTAAAATATAAGGGCTGGATATTTCAGGTCTTAGCCATTTATTCTGTCACTTGGAGACATGGCAGAAAAAGGAAGAGCTCAGGGGAAGTTGTACAGGAACTGTTACAGTTCCTGAGCCTCTTTCTCGTGTCTGAGGTTCTGTTAAATGCCCTGTATACGACACTGCTTCTATTTATCCTATTATGCCCTTCACCAAATACAGCATACAGCTCTAGAACTTCCATTCAACAGTCAACCTTGTTGGTCATTTCAATACATAGTGTACTGATTACAAAAGTGGGCTCTGAATCAAATTGAATTCAAATAAAAGTTCTGCCATTTACTAGCTGTATGGCTTTGGTAATTTACTCAAACTCTTTGCCTCAGTCTTCTCAGCTGTAAAAAGAGAATAATAATGGTAACAACATAATAAGTTTACTATAAGGATTAATAAGATAATTTATTTAAAGTACTTGGGAACAGAATAGAAAGCTCAGAAACAAACCCATGCTTATATAGTCAATTAATTTACAATAAAGAAGGCAAAAATATACAATGGGGGAAAGACAGTCTCTTCAATAAATGGTGCTGGGAACACTGGAGAGCTATAAGCAAAAGAATGAAATTGGACCAGTTTCTTACACCATACTCAAAAATAAACTCAAAATGGATTAAAGACCTAAATATGAGACACGAAACCACAAAATTCCTAGAAGGAAACATAGTAATTTCTTTGACATTGGCCTTAACAACATTTTCTAGATATATCTCCTAAGGCAAGGGGAACAAAAGGAAAAATAAACTATTGGGACTGGATCTAAATAAAAAGCTTTTGCATAAGTGAAGGAAACCACCAACAAAATGAAAAAGCAACCCACTGAATGGGAGAAAATATTTGTAAATGATATATCTGATAAGGGGTTAATATCTAAAATATATAAAGAACTTTTACAACTCAACACTGAAAAACCCAAACAATTTGATTTAAAAATGCACAGAAGACCTGAACAGACATTTTTCCAAAGAAGACATACAGATGGCAAACAGGCACATGAAAGATGATCAATGTCACTAATTATCAGGGAAATATAAATCAAAACCACAATGAGATATCACCTCACACCTATCAGAATGGCTAGGATAAAAAAGATAAGAAATAACAAGTGTTAGTGAGGATGCGGAGAAAAAAGGAACCTTCACATGCTGTTGGTGGAAATGTAAATAGGTGCAGTTACCATGGAAAACAGAACAGAGGTTCCTCAAATAATTAAAGATAGAAATACTATATGATCGACATATAGAACGACAGCAGCCCAGGGCTCCCCAGCCTACCACCGGACCCCCTGCCGTTTCTCCAGCCTCTGAGAACCAGAACGGGAATGGACTGAGTGCCCCACCAGGCCCTGGTGGTGGCCCGCACCCCCCTCACACACCCTCGCATCCCCCCAGCACCCGAATTACCCGAAGCCAGCCCAACCACACACCTGCTGGCCCTTCGGGCCCGTCCAGCAACCCTGTTAGTAACGGCAAGGAAACCCGGAGGAACAGCAAGAGATAGCAAGACATCCTTCCTCCCTTCCCGCCACCCACCATAGCCCCAGCGTCTCCTAGAGCACACAGCCTTCTACTAGGCTGCTGGCTTTTGGGGAGCTGGGGGTGGGTAGGTAGTAGTATTTGAGCCACTAAATTTCACTGGAGGGGTGGTGAACAGTGGCCTTATCCACCCTAAGCCCATACTCCCTGCCTTGCCCAGCTGAAGCTGCCTATCCCCTGGGATTTAAGGCTCTCTGCCCGCCCTCCTTCCTCTTAGAAACGACAGTCACAGTCTGTTTCTGGTGTGTGTGATGTGGAAGTCAAATTGAATCCCTCCTTCCTAATAAACGTTACCACTCTGGGGGCGCCTGGGTGGCTCAGTTGGTTAAGCGACTGCCTTCGGCTCAGGTCATGATCCTGGAGTCCCGGGATCGAGTCCCGCATCGGGCTCCCTGCTCCGCAGGGAGTCTGCTTCTCTCTCTGACCCTCCCCCCTCTCATGTGCTCTCTCTCTCATTCTCTCTGTCTCAAATAAATAATAAATAAAAAATCTTTAAAAAAAAAAAAAAGTTACCACTCTGTAAAAAAAAAAAAAAAAATCCCACTACTGGGTGTTTACAGAAAGAGAAAACAAAACACTAATTTGAAAAGATACATGCACCCTTGTGTTTATTGCAGTATTATTACAATAACCAAAACATGGAAGAAACCCAAGTGTCCATTGATACATGAATGGATAAAGAAGATGTGACATATATACACCATGGAATATTATTCAGCCATAAAAAATGATGAGATTGTGCCATTTGCAAAAACATGGATGGGCCTACAGGGCACTATGCTAAGTGAAATAAGTCAGAGAAAGACAAATATTATTTCACTTATATGTGGAATCTAAAAAACAAAACAAATGAATGAACAAATAAACAAAAAACAGAAACTGACCCATAAATACAGAAAACAAACTGATGGTTACCAGAGGGAAAGGGAGTGGGGGGATGGGCAAAATGGGTGAAGGGAAGTAGGAGATATAGGCTTCCAGTTATGTAATGAATAAGTCATAGGGATAAAAGATACAGCATAGGGAATATAGTCAATGGTACTGTTACAGCATTCTATGGTGACAGATGGTAGTTACACTTGTGGTGAGCAAGTAAGACTTGTTAAATCACTGTTGTACACCTGAAACCAATGTAAAGTTTTGTGTCAACTATTCTTCAATTAAAAAAGCAGAAAAAGAAAAACACAGACCATATAATGACAATTTTTTAAATGAGGCAAAAAACTTGGGAAGCACAGTATTACATAAAATAATGGAAATAAATCTAAGCCTATCTATCATATCAGTAAGTACAAACAAGATAAAATCACTGTTAAAAGAACTCTCAACTTCTTCTTCTTCCTGTAGTGTGCAACAAACCAAACATTCACTACAAATAACTGGAAAAATATGGATATAAAGTATACAAAACACTTATTGAAGGTAATTCAAACAGGCAGTATTTGAGGGCCCAAGATTTCAGAGAGAAGAAACCTCATTGAGATGAACCCAACATTTTGAGTCCCTTTCACTGGAAGGTAAAAATGCCCATAATAACTGGAGCAAAGCAAGAGGCTGATGAATCAAGGGGAGAGCTGAGCAGAGAGCAGTACCTAAGCAGAGTTGAGCAGTGTCTCATAGCTAAGGGGGCCAAAAAATAGACTTCAGCACTTCTTTTTTTTTTTAATCCAATTAGCCAATTTATAGTACATCATTAGTTTCAGATGTAGAGTTCATTTATTCATCAGTTGCATATAACACCCAGTGCTCATCACATCATGTGCCCTCCTTAATGCCCATCACCCAATTGATGACTGGGTCCCTCCAGCAACCCTCAGCTTGTTTCCTATAGTTTAGAGTCTCTCATCATTTGTCTCCTTCTCTGATTTCTTCCCATTCAGTTTTCCCTCCCTTCCCCTATGATCCTCTGCACTGTTTCTTATATTCCACATGAAAGAAACCATATGATAATTATCTTTCTCTGATTGACTTATTTCACTTAGCATAATACCCTCTAGTTCCATCCATGTCAATGTGAATGGTAAGATTTCATCCTTTTGATGCCTGAGTAATATTCCATTATATAGATGATAGATAAATATAGATATATATACACATACACACACCACATCTTCTTTATCCATTCTTCTGTCGATGGACATCTGGACTCATTCCACAGTTTGGCTGTTGTGGACATTACTGCTGTAAATGTTGGTGGGAATGCAAGCTGGTGCAGTCACTCTGGAAAACAGAGTTTCCTCAAGTAGTTAAAAATAGAGCTACCCTACAACCCAGCAATTTCACTACTAGGTATTTACCCCAAAGATACAAATGTAGTGATCCAAAGGGGCACCTGCACCCCACTGTTTATAGCAGCACTTCTAAAGTTAATTTTAAGGGGCCAAAATTACTGGGGAAGGCAAGTGCATAGAAGAAAGACTGACTTTCTATATTGCTTTTTTCCTCATTATATTGCTGATTCCTAAGCAGAACAAGCTGAACAAAAAAAGTGGCTTGCTTTTATCAAAATTCTAAGCAGGTCTTTTGACATTAACAAAGTTTTGGAGAAAAAAAAAATAAAGTGTAGCTCGCACCAAAGAGAAGAATCTCTGGTAAATATCACAGGCTCTCAGTTGGGACTACTGAAAAAAATATACCTTGGAATTAAGGTAAATAAAAAATAGAGCAGGCCTCACAAAAATAAAACCTTAAGTCGAGATCATCTGACCTTAAACTGACTGCTGAAAGTTAACAAATTTCTTTGGATGAAAACAGCATCACTCATAAGCTACACAATCTTATATAATAATATATGGTCCTCAATCAGAAACAAACCAGCATACAGGAAACAAGACTGAGATTGAGGTGTGGGAATAAGGGGACAGGACAGAAATAGAAATAAATGTGATTCGAAGATGGCGGAGGAGTAGGAGACCTGGATTTCGTCTGGTCTCAGGAATTCAGCTGGATAGGGATCAAACCATTCTGAACACCTACAAACTCAACAGGAGATCAAAGAAAAGATTAGCACGAACTCTCTGAACAGAAAAGCGACCACTTTCTGGAAGGTAGGACATGCGGAGAAGTGAATCCGAGGGGATATTCAGAAGATAGATGGCGGGGAGTGGGGGCCTCCGTCGGCCGCTTCTGGCAAGTGATAGGGCCGCGGAGCACAAAATCAGAACTTTTGGAAGTTGGCTCTGCTGAGGGACATTGCTCCAGTGGCTAAGCAGGGTGTGGAACCATCACTGGGACAGTGTGGTCTCAGGACCCTTGGGGTCACAGAAAGACTGGGGGTGCCTGAGTGCAGCAGAGCTCCCAGGTATCCAAGCGGGGAAGCCGGCTGCAGAGACCGAGCCGAGGCGCGGGCTCTCAGCTCGGGGTTGCCATAAACCATGATCCAAAGCACAGTCGGGCCACTGCTACTCCAGCAGGGACCCAACAAGCGGCAGATCCGGGGAGACTCCCCTCCCTCCCCCAGGAGGAGCAGCACGGGAGTACACAGCAGGGATCTGCTGGGTTTGGAGACTCCACAACGAGTCGGGTGCCAGAGATAGAAACGCTCGGTCACAGGCCGGGTGAGCACAGAGTGCAGCCGGAGACCAGGGAGACGGGAGTGACTGATTTTCTCCGGGGGCGCACTGAGGAGCGGGGCCCGAGTTCTCGGCTCCTCTGGGGCGGAGATTGGGAGGCCGCCATTTTCACTCTCGGCCTCCAAAGCTGAATGGAAAGCTTGCAGGGAACAAAAGCCCCTGAGAGCAAACCGGATCAGATTACTTAGCCGGGACCGGCAAGGGCGGGGCACTTCCGCCTCTGGCAAAGACATTTGGGAACCAAGGCAACAGGCCCCTCCCCCAGAAGATCAGCAAGAACAGCCAGCCAAGACCAAGTTTACCGATCAATGAGAACAGCAGACCTCCAGCGCTAGGGGAGTAATGCACATAGAATCCATGGCTTTTTTACCATGATTCTTTAGTCTTTCAAAGTTAATTTTTTTTTAACTGTCTTTTTTTTTTTTAATTTTTCTTTTTCCCTTTTTCAACCAACATCTTATCAATCCCTTTTTAAAAAAAACTTTTATTTTTCATTTTTAGAGTCATATTCTATCCCTTCATAGTAGTTACCCTTATTTTTGGCATATATATATAAGTTGTTCCCTCTTTAAAATTTTGAGATAGTTTCTTCTAACAGATCAAAATATACCCTAAATCTCTAGTGTATGGTTTTGTTCTACTCTCCTGCCTGATCACATTCTCTCCTTTTTTCTTTTTTTTTAAATCCTCTTCTTTCTTTTTTCAAACAACTTCTTATCAATTCCTTTTATAAACTTTTTTATAATTTTCATCTTTACAGTCATATTCCATCCCTTCATCATATCAACCCTTATTTTTGTACATATATAAGTTTTTCTTTCTTTAAAATTTTGGGAGGCACTTTCTTCTAACAGACCAAACTACACCCAAAATCTAGTGTGTGGCACTGATCTATGCACCAGCCTGATCATATTTGATCATATTCTGGATTTTTTGTTTTGTTCTGTTTTTGTTTGTTTTTATCTTTTTCTTTTTCTTTTTTTTTTTTCTTTTTCTTTTTTCTTTCTTTCCCTTTCTTTTCCCCTGGCTTCAGGTCTCTTCTGATTTGTTTAGAGTATATTTTCTGGGGACGTTGTTACACTGTTAGCATTTTGTTCTCTCATTCATCTATTCTCCTCTGGACAAAATGTCAAGATGGAAAAAATCACCTCAACAAAAAGAACAAGAGGTAGTACCGATCGCCAGGGACCTACTCAATATGGACATTAGTACGATGTCAGATCTAGAGTTCAGAATCATCACTTTAAAGATACTAGCTGGGCTTGAAAAAAGCATGGAAGTTATTAGAGAAACCCTTTCTGGAGAAATAAAAGAACTAAAATCTAACCAAGTCGAAATCAAAAAGGCTACTAATGAGGTGCAATCAAAAATGGGCGCGCTAACTGCTAGGATAAATGAGACAGAAGAGAGAATCAGTGATATAGAAGACCAAATGATGGAAAATAAAGAAGCTGAGAAAAAGAGAGATAAACAACTACTGGATCACGAGGGCAGAATTCGAGAGATAAGCAATACCATAAGACGAAACAACATTAGAATAATTAGGATCCCAGAAGAAGAAGAAAGAGAGAGGGGGGTAGAAGGTATATTGGAGCAAATTATAGTAGAGAACTTCCCTAATTTGGGGAAGGAAAGAGGCATCAAAATCCAGGAAGCACAGAGATCCCCTCTCAAAATCAGTAAAAATAGGTCAACACCCTGACATCTAATAGTAAAACTTACGAGTCTCAGAGACAAAGAGAAAATCCTGAAAGCAGCTCGGGAGAAAAGATATGTAACCTACAATGGGAGAAACATTAGTTTGGCAGCAGACCTATCCACAGAGACCTGGCAGGCCAGAAAGGACTGGCAGGATATATTCAGAGCACTAAACGAGAAAAATAGGCAGCCAAGAATACTATATCCAGCTAGGCTGTCATTGAAAATAGAAGGAGAGATAAAAAGCTTCCAGGACAAACAAAAACTAAAGGAATTTGCAAACACGAAACCAGCCCTACAAGAAATATTGAAAGGGGTCCTCTAAGCAAAGAGAGAGCTTAAAAGCAACATAGACCAAAAAGGAACAGAGACAATAAACAGTAACAGTCACCTTACAGGCAATACAATGGCACTAAATTCCTATCTTTCAATAGTTACCCTGAAATGGGCTAAATGCCCCAATCAAAAGACACAGGCTATCAGACTGGATTAAAAAACAAGACCCATCGATATGCTGTCTGCAAGAGACCCATTTTAGAACCAAAGACACTCCCAGATTGAAAGTGAGGGGGTGGAAAACCATTTACCATGCTAATGGACACCAAAAGAAAGCTGGGGTGGCAATCCTTATATCAGACAAATTAGATTTTAAACCAAAGACTGTAATAAGAGATGAGGAAGGACACTATATCCTACTTAAAGGGTCTATCCAACAAGAAGATCTAACAATTGTAAATATCTATGCCCCTAACATGGGAGCAGCCAATTATATGAGGCAATTGATAACAAAAGCAAAGAAACACATTGACAACAATACAATAATAGGGGGGAATTTAACACCCCCTCACTGAAATGGACAGATCATCTAAGCAAAAGACCAACAAGGATTTAAAGACTTTAAATGACACACTGGACCAAATGGACTTCACAGACATATTCAGAACATTCCATCCCAAAGCAACAGAATACACATTCTTCTCTAGTGCCCATGGAACATTCTCCAGAATAGATCACATCCTAGGTCATAAATCAGGTCTCAACCAGTACCAAAAGATTGGGATCATTCCCTGCATATTTTCAGACCACAGTGCTTTGAAACTAGAACTCAATCACAAGAGGAAAGTCGGAGGGACTCAAATACATGGAGGCTAAATAGCATCTTACTAAAGAATGAATGGGTCAACCAGGAAATTAAAGAAGAATTTAAAAAAATTCATGGAAACCAATGAAAATGAAAACACAACTGTTCAAAATCTTTGGGATGCAGCAAAGGCAGTCCTAAGAGGAAAAGATATAGCAATACAAGCCTTTCTCAAGAAACAAGAAAGGTCTCAAGTATACAGCCTAACCCTACACCTAAAGGAGCTGGAGAAAGAACAGCAAATAAAGCCTAAACCCAGCAGGAGAAGAGAAATCATAAAGATCAGAGCAGAAATCAATGAAATAGAAACTAAAAGAACAGTAGAACAGATCAACAAAACTAGGAGCTGGTTCTTTGAAAGAATTAATAAGATTGATAAACCCCTGGCCAGACTTATCAAAAAAAAAGGAGAAATGACCCAAATCAACAAAATCATGAATGAAAGAGGAGAGATCCCAACCAACACCAAAGGAATACAAACAATTATAAGAACATATTATGAGCAACTCTATGCCAGCAAATTAGGTAACCTGGAAGAAATGGATGCATTCCTAGAGATGTATCAACTATCAAAACTGAACCAGGAAGAAATAGAAAACCTGAACAGACCTATAACCACTAAGGAAATTGAAGCAGTCATCAAAAATCTCCCAACAAACAAAAGCCCAGGGCCAGATGGCTTCCCAGGGGAATTCTATGAAACATTTCAAGAAGAATTAATACCTATTCTTCTGAAACTGTTCCAAAAAATAGAAATGGAAGGAAAACTTCCAAACTCGTTTTATGAGGCCACCATTACCTTGATCCCAAAACCAGACAAAGACCCCATCAAAAAGGAGAATTACAGACCAATATCCTTGATGAACATGGATGCAAAAATTCTCACCAAAATACTAGCCAATAGGATCCAACCGTACATTAAAAGGATTATTCACCACGACCAAGTGGGATTTATCCCTGCGCTGCAAGGTTGGTTCAACATCTGCAAATCAATCAACGTGATACAATACATTAACAAAAGAAAGAACAAGAATCATATGACCCTCTCAATAGATGCAGAAAAAGCATTTGACAAAGTACAGCATCCTTTCTTGATCAAAACTCTTCAGAGTATAGGGATAAAGGGTACATACCTCAATATCATAAAAGCCATCTATGAAAAACCTACAGCAAATATCATTCTCAATGGGGAAAAACTGAGAACTTTCCCCCTAAGGTCAGGAACGCAGCAGGGATGTTCACTATCACCACTGCTATTCAACATAGTATTAGAAGTACTAGCCACAGCAATCAGACAACAAAAAGAAATCAAAGGCATCCAAACTGGCAAAGAAGTCAAACTCTCACTCTTTGCAGATGATTTGATACTCTATGTGGAAAACCCCAAAGACTCCACCCCAAAACTGCTAGAACTCATACAGGAATTCAGTAAAGTGGCAGGATATAAAAATCAATGCACAGAAATCAGTGGCATTCCTATATACCAACAACAAGACAGAAGAAAGAGAAATTAAGGAGTCGATCCCATTTACAATTGCACCCAAAACCATAAGATACCTAGGAATAAATTTAACCAAAGAGGCAAAGGATCTGTACTCAGAAAACTATAAAATACTCATGAAACAAATTGAGGAAGACACAAAGTAATGGACAAACGTTCCATGCTCATGGATTGGAAAACCAAATATTGTGAAGATGTCAATGCTACCTAGAGCAATCTACACATTCAATGCAATCCCCATCAAAATACCATCCACTTTTTTCAAAGAAATGGAACAAATAATCCTAAAATTTGTATGGAACCAGAAAAGACCCTGAATAGCCAGAGGAATTTTGAAAAAGAAAAGCAAAGCTGGCGGCATCACAATTCCGGACTTCCAGCTCTACTACAAAGCTGTCATCATCAGGACAGTATGGTACTGGTGCAAAAACAGACACATAGATCAATGGAACAGAATAGAGAGCCCAGAAATAGATCCTCCACTCTATGGTCAACTAATCTTTGACAAAGCAGGAAAGAATGTCCAATGGAAAAAAGACAGTCTCTTCAACAAATGGTGTTGGGAAAATTGGACAGCCACATGCAGAAGAATGAACCTGGACCATTTCCTTACACCACACACAAAAATAGACTCAAAATGGTTGAAAGACCTAAATGTGAGACAGGAGTCCATCAAAATCCTAAAGGAGAACACAGGCAGCAACCTCTTCGACCTCAGCCGCAGCAATTTCTTCCTAGAAACATCACCAAAGGCAAGGGAAGCAAGGGTAAAAATGAACTATTGGGACTTCATCAAGATAAAAAGCTTTTGCACAGCAAAAGAAGCAGTCAACAAAACCAAAAGACAATCTACAGAATGGGAGAAGATATTTGCAAATGACATATCAGATAAAAGGCTAGTATAACTACCACTCCTCAAAACTATCAAGGTCATCAAAAATATGCAAAGTCTGAAAAACTTTCACAGTCTAGAGAAATCTAAGGAGACATGACAACTAAATATAATATGATATCCTGGATGGGGTCCTTGGACATAAAATGAACATTAGATAAAAGCTAAGTAAATCTGAATAAAATACAGACATTAGAACTAGGATTAGGTGCACCTGGGTGGCTCAGTGGATTAAGCATCTGCCTTGACTCAGGTCATGATCTCAGGGTCTGGTCTCCAGCTCCCTGTTCAGCAGGGAGTCTGCTTCTCCCTCTCCCTCTGCTCATGCTCTTTCTCTCTCTCTCAAATAAATAAAATATTTTTTAAAATACAGATATTAAATAAATAAAAATGAAGATGCAATAAAGATATTCTTAGAAACAAAGGCTGAAAAAATTCTTCACAGCAGACGTAGGCCAAAGAAATAAAAACTAGGTCTTTCAAGTAAAAGGAAATGATCCCACATAGAAGCAAGAAACTACAGGAAGAACTGAAGTGAATATTTTAATAAGGAAAAAATATTAAAAACTATTGACCTAACCTTCTGTTTTAAGAAGCTAGAAAAAGAACAGCAAAATTAAACTCAAAAAAAGTAAGGGAAAAGAAATAATAACTATAACAGCAGAAGTCAATTAGCTAGAAAATAAGCATACAACAGAAAACAAATCAACAAAACAAAAAACTTAAAAATATTAATATAATATTAGCATTATATATAGTTATATGTTTTATATGTAATAAAAATAATATATACCAATAAAATAATATTAATATATCTTCTTTTTTTAACATATAATGTATTATTTGTTTCAGAGGTACAGGTCTGTGATTCATCAGTCTTACACAATTCACAGTAGGAAGGGAAAAATGGAGGGGGGGATATCGGAGGGGGAGACGAACCATGAGAGACTATGGACTCTGAGAAACAAACTGAGGGTTTTAGAAGGGAGGGGCATGGGGGGATGGGTTAGCCCTGTGATGGGTATTAAGGAGGGCATGTATTGAATGGAGCACTGGGTGTTATACACAAACAATAAATCATGGAACACTACATCAGAAACTAATGATGTAATGTATAGTGACTAATGTAATATAATAAAATAAAATTTAAAAAAATAATATTAATATAATTTATTAAAAACCTAGATAAAGAGAAACTAAGGCAGAAAACACAAATCATCAATATTAACCATAAAAAAGGGAGTCTTCACTACAGATGCTGCAGACATTAAAAGATAATAAAAGATATTATGAACAATTTTATGCTGATAATTTGAAAAATAACAAATTCCTTGAAAAACATAAGCAATCAAAACGTATGTCAGAAATAGAAAATATCCGGACTCCTAGGTGACTTAGTCAGTTAAGCGTCTGCCTTCGGCTCAGGTCATGATCCCAGGGTCCTGGGATGGAGTCCCGCGTTGGGCTCCTTGCTCAGTGGAGAGCCTGCCTCTCCCTCTGCCTGCCGCTCCCCCTGCTTGTGTGTGCACTCTCTCTCTCTCTGACAAACATATAAATAAAAAGCTTTAAAAAAATAGAAAATGTGAATAATCCAATACCTACTAAAGAAAATGAATCTGCCATTTTATTTTATTTTATTTGAGAGAGAGAGAGAGAGAATGAGTGAGGGTTGGGGGGCGAGGAGCAGAGAGAGAGGGAGAAAGAGAATCTTAAGTAGGCTCCATGCCCAGCACAGAGCCTGACATGGGGTTCAATCCCAACCCTAAGATTATGACCTAAACCAAAATCAACAGTCCAACACTTCACCAACTGAACCACTCAGGCGCCCCGAATCTGCCATTTTAAAATTTTCCCACAGAGAAATCTTCAGACCTTGATGACAATGCTGGCAAATGCTTTCAAATATTTAAGAAAAAGATAAAACCATTCTAATATAAAATCTTCCAGAAAAGAGAAAACTTTCCAATTCATTTTACAAGGCCATAATAACTCTGATAACTAAACCTGATGAGACCTTTATAGGACAGTGAAAGTATAGCCCAATATATTACCAAATTTTATCTAGTAGTATATAAAAAGAAAACATAAAATACCAATAGGAATTTGTGCCAAAGTTGATTGGAAGATTGGTTTAATACTTTAAAAATCAATCATGTTCACGGTTGCCAAAACTTGGAAGCAACCAAGATGTCCCTCAGTAGGCGAATGCATAAATAAACTGTGATACATCCAAATAATAGAGTATTATTCAGTGCTAACAGAGATGAGCAATCAAGCCATGAAAGGACATGAAAAAACCTTAAATGCATATTACTAAGTGAAATAACCCAATCTGAAAAGGCTACATACTGTGTGATTCCAACTCTATGACATTCTGGAAAAGGCAAAACTATAAAGACAAGGAAAAAGATCGGTGGTTGCCAGGGTTGAAGATTAAGATATTAAACTTATATCAATAAAATCTATTCTTTAAAAGTCACCAATGACACAGTAAAAACACAAGCCACAGACTAGGAGAAAATTTTTGCAATATATATCTGCCTGCCAGAATAACCATAGTGGTATATGTGTGGAATGTCTATAAATCAGTAAGTAAAAGACTAACAAGACAATAGGAAAGTAAGCAAAGGGTTTCAATGGGAACTTCACAAAGTAGTATATCCAAATAACCAATAAGGATATGAAATGTGTTCAGTATCATTAATCATTTAGGAAATGTAGATTAACACCAAAATTTAATATCACCACATATTCATCACAGTGCTAAAATTAAAATAACTGACTATACCTATTGTAATGAAGATATGGAGCAATTGGAACTCACCAATGTTGCTGGTGGGAGTTCAGAATTGGTTCATCTACTTGGAAAACTGCTTAGCAGCTTTACGGCAAACATATGCCAAACATAAGACCCAGCAATTCCATTTCTATATTGTCACCCAATAAAAACAAATGCTTATTTTTATCAACTACAAAATCCTAAATATTAAAAGTACAGAATTCCATGTTTGGGATCAGATAATCTGAAACAAGAGACTTAAATGAAATATGTCTCTCCAAAAATTAGCAACATCTAGGAAGAGGAAGAGAGAAAACAAATGCAGTACTAAAGTAATGAAATAAGTAAGTTAGTCATAATCATAAAAGGAGACACACCCGTTATATGTGTATGCAGCAGCAGTGCGAACTGAGGCTGTCTCCATTGGACCCAATGATCTTATTACCAAGCTATGTATGGTGGTTGAAATTGTTAGCGTTCTCTTGTTCCCTGGGGTAAAAGATTTTAGAGTATAAATATTTCACCTCTGGTAAAATATAACACATTGAATGTTAATATACTTGCTGGAAGGGACTCATCTGGCTTTGGAAGCTATACTTATTTTATTGAGTAGATCATATTTTGTCCTCAGAAATGTTGGACTGAGAAAATCAAGCGTGATCAAATAGCCCAAAAGAACTATGCCATCCAATAAAATGCAAGTCGATGTCTATTCTCTGAAATAAAAATTTTCTACCACAAAAGAAGCCATTTAACACTAGAGTTTCCTCAAGAATTTTGGGATGTTTTTAATGAGTACTTGCATAGTGTTCATCTTCCCATTCATTTTGTGGTATTTGAGGTGACCTATCAATAACAAATTGAATATATTATGATTCTAAAGAAATCAGCATTTCTTAGATTCCCAACTAACCCTTAGGGCATTATTTATTTAGTTGAATTGTCACTCAAATTAATGATCTCCATGTTGAGTAGAAGTCATGAGAAGTGAAATGGCGGTATCAGGCAATTTGTCCACGGCCACCCACAGAGCCAGTATTAGTTAGAATTCCCAATTCCCTGCCCCATGTTCATAGACCACAAGACCATGCCTCATAACCCAAATGATTAAATTAAGTATCATAAGCTAAAAGAATACTTTTATTTCCTCTAACCTTTTCCTTGCCACTCTAAAATGTCTTATTTTATTCTTATTTTGTTTTATTGTGTGTCTCTGTAGATAAAAGACTTTTAAAACAATAAAGCAAAGTTAAATAATAACCTGGGTCTTCTCTGCTGTATCTTTTTATCCTGTAAAAATGAAGGTGGAGGAGGAGGTGGGAGGATAGAAAAGAACTATAACCACCAACAACCCTTAGATGCTTGGGATGGGCCTCTGGTTCACACCCATGTCCCTCCGTGCATGGTGGGAGGTCAGTTTGGTCAGAAGAGTACTTATTTTTAAGACATTGAAAGCCTTATATTAAGTGGTTGTGTAAGCATTTAGGAAAAGCATTGAGAAAATTTTCCCAGGATGTTAAGAAAAAAAGGGTAAAAATAAAATAAAATGATGGAATCTGGAAGACACTTCTTAAAATTATAGTGTTCTCATGTAGCAAGTGGAAGACTATGTATTATAGCAAAAACCTGAGAGGAATTAAAGATCCAAATATAAACTCTTGCTTGCTAAAAAGAAAACCAATCCAGAAGATGGGAATTGAAAATGTGAGGGAAAGAGGTCTATGTTCCCTTCCTCCACACCACCCGCCTTTCTTAATATGCTGAAGAATATTTAGGGTATAGAAGGACACATTTTAGAGACTGATAGACTATGAATCTGGAAAGAAAAAGAAAATCTAGGATGTATCCCCTAATGTTTTGGGGAAGGGGCAACCAACTGAATGGTAATGACTATAGGTTGGAGGGGAATTTGAAGCAAAGAAGATAAAGATGATGAGATTACTTTTAATGGTGTAGAAGATACAAGATCCTCATGGAATATCTAGGTGATATGTATGTAGCAACCAGGTAAATGTGAGGGTCTAGTGCTCAGGACAGACATTTGGGCTGTAGATAAAAAACTGAGTCACTTGTTTATAGGTAGTGTCTGATGACATAGTGGTTGCTTGGATAGGAGGCAGAGTAGAAATAGAAACTATTAAAGACATGGAGTCCTGGAACAACAACCTTTGCAGGAAAAGTAGAGAAGACTGGTCCATAGGAAAGACTGGGAAGGAGAACCAGAAGAGCAGAGATAAAACCAGGTAAGTGTGACATATAAACCAAGGAATGACTGAAGGAAGAAAGAGCAAACTGTGTGTAACAGACCCAGAACTCAGCTGTATACAGGACGTCCAAGTAGGGAGGTTCATGAGAAGGTTTATCCAAGGGCTTTTGGTTAAAGAAAACATACACTTTCTTCACATATGCACCCTATAAAGAGAGAGGCAGCTGCAGAAGTCAAAGAAGTTTTTTTATTAGGAGCTCTGAAACATGGAGGCCCAGCTTTGTTGCTTTTCATGTCCAGATAACAAAGTGAGAAAGAGCCAAGAAGATTCTCCCACTTCTTCACAAGTCACAGCATGGCTGTGTGATGTCATTTTTAGCAGCTGTAATGTGCTCCAAGACATTTGGTGGCTATCATCTGTGCACAGACATCAAGGGTCTAAGGAGGACACCTGTCTCAGTGAACAGTTAAGTAGATCACTCAAGCCCCTTTAAAAATGGAAATGACAGAAACCCAACTGCAGTAAGTTTAAGCAAACATAGGCTTTGTGGCTCACAAACCTGGGATGGACAGAACAGGATTCAGGGACTCAAATACTGCCTTCAGAGCACCTCTTTCTCTCCAATTGTAGTTTTGGCTTTCTCTATATGTTGGCTTCATTCTCTTTATCTTCAAATGGTTTCCTCCATATACTCAGAGTATGCACATGCATTTATGTGCATGTGTGTGTGTGTGTATTTGTGTGTTCTACCTGAGAGCAGATGGGGACCAATGGCTTCTGGCAGACCTAAGCTTCTCTTCCAGCTTAGTGACATGGAAGAAAAATGAGGTACTTCTCTTCCTACTTCATTATTTAATAATCCCAAGAAAATCACCAATTCACTCATATAGGCCACTTTTTATACTAAACACTGTGATAGTTTCACTGGATAAACTCCCCTCTACAAATCAATGGAGTCAGGGAGAAACTATTTCCCCAAAGGAATAGCTTTGATAGAGGAAAGTTTGTATAAATATGAAATATAGGTTATTCCTATAAATGTGACCAATTTATATCCACAGCCTGATGGAAGCTTGAAGCCAGAGGAGGCTTGGATGATAAGGGTTAAGTGCTGCCTAGGTCAAGTAAGGTAAGAATTGAAAAGGGCCTGTGTAACTAAGCAATCAACAATCATTGTTCAACTATTGGCAAAACAGTTTTCCAGCAATGGTGAAAGCAAAAGCCAGATGCCAATGAGCTGAGAATCTGGAAGTTTAGCTACGAAAGAAAAGAAAGCAAAAAAGACATGCAGGATCAAAAGACATTTGGGGGAATTAATTTTTAAACATCTTGTAAATGTTAACAGTTAAAATTTTCTTTAAATACTTGCCCTCCTACTATCACAATTATTTTCTTCACTCATACAAATTCAAACCTTCACACTTTAGGCTATAGACACAAAATTGGGCACATCAATTAATCTCTTTGAGTCTGTTTCTTTATATGGAAAATGGAATAGTAGTACTTACTATAGAATAGTGTGTGAGAATTAAATGCAATTAATATATTATTTATCAGCAAAGAGTTCTTTAAAATGGTTTAATAATCTATCACAGATTTGCTCACATTAATGGAATATGTCACCAGCTCAGGGACTAAAAGTTGAGCATAAAAAAAAAAATTAATGAATTTCTTCATTTTATCAAGCTCCTTTTGGATTGGCTCTCATAGAAACCTATTTTGGTTATAATGATTTGCAGTTTTGCAATTTATTCGTGTTCTTAATAGTGACCAGTAAGCTAGTTTTAAATTATATCAATGATTCTATTACAGAATTAAGCAAATTTTATATTGACATTGTGCCCTCAAGGGAAAACTAGTATTCAATAATACTCTGGAGATAGAGGATGTTAGCAAAAGCATGTTTAGTGGGGAAAATGTGATCCAGATTATTTTTTTTTAAAGATTTTATTTATTTACCCAACAGAGAGAGAGAGAGAACACAAGCAGGTGGCGTAGCAGGCAGAGGGAGAAGCAGACTCCCCGCTGAGCAAGGATTCCAACGTGGGGCTCCATCCCAGAACCCTGGGATCATGACCCGAGCCGAAGGCAGACGCTTAACCAACTGAGCCACCCAGGCGCCCTGTGTGATCCAGATTATTGAAGGTAGATTTGAATTTTCTCTAAGTCCCAGTTATCCTCGTGTTTTGAATCTGGTAATACTATTTTTTAGCTTTTATTTCTCTAATAACCTTGCTTGTTTTTAATTCAGTACAGTTCCTTTTCTCATTTACTGTCTATAAAGAGTTGAATTAGAAAAGTCACCCACTCACACTCTTTCACCCATCTGTTTTTAGACACTTCCAGAATTCTGGCTCTAATGTTCACACATATAGATATATAAATACAGCTATAATCAATTAAAGCATCTGTCTCTATGAATGAGAATGTCTAACTTGTTTTTTTAAAAGATTTTATTTATTTATTCGACAGAGAGAGAGACAGTGAGAGAGGGAATACAAGCATGGGGAGTGGGAGAGGGAGAAGCAGGCTTCCCGCTGAGCAGGGAGCCTGATGCGGGGCTCGATCCCAGGACCCTGGGACCATGACCCCAGCAGAAGGCAGACGCTTAATGACTGAGCCACCCAGGTGCCCCAAGATTGTCTAACTTATGAAATGTCTCTTTCAGAAGAGGCTCATATGCACTTATCATTTCTCAAACTGAGATACTAGATATGTTGCAAAATTTAGAAAACACAGATGGGAAATCTTACAAACAGTCCCAAATCAGAATTATAAGGTCTTTAGGAATCAGAAATGGGTTTTTAGTGAAAGCCTTTTTGCAATCTTCAAAGTAACATATGATATGATTCTTCTAATAAAAACATTCAAACTGTATTTTCAATGCAGGATTAACTTGATGAAGTCAAACACACAGTGATAAAAATGTTAGCTCCAGAGGAGCAACTAAACATTTTGGAGAAAAGCACTAATACTCTCATGTTTTGAGCCAAATGAAGTTTTAAAAAAACTGATCATCACTAATGTTAATAGAAAAACCTTTAGAAACCTTAAAAACCTAGTTTTCAATAGAAAACTGAAGGATATGTTGATCAGTTTAAATTCTTTGAAAGTATTTTAGGAAAAAACAACACTAGAAAAATCATTATAAAATTCGACTGTTCAACTGCAACTGATCATAATGCACAAGACAATTAAACAAACATAAGGCTATCCTTCCGTTAATTGACAACTGTACCTGCTGGGTTTCTAGCTAGGAAGAGTATAGGACCTGATGTGGGAAAGTTAATTACATGACTTTTTTTTTTTTTTCGCTTTTATATATAAACCAAAAAAATGTACTGGCAGCAAGGTAGGAAAAAATGTAGAAATTAAAGCCAGGAATTTAAGTTCCAATACTAGCTGTGCTATTAATTTACTGTGTGACCTTGGATAACACTTAACATGATGGGGACAGTTTTCTCAGTTGTAAAATAGTGGCAACTAGATAATCTCCAAGGTCGCTTTTAGTTCTGGCATTCCATGTATAAGGATGTCAAATCTATCGAGAGGTATGAAGAATACATAAGCAACCTCAGATACTATAGACACCCATAAACAATAACAGCATTTTTCAATGCCTTACAAGGCCCTATGTCAAAGACCTTATATATATTATTATAATTTTCTAAAACTGTCTTGCCATGTAATTATTATCATCAACATTTATAAATGAGGGACTTAAGCATGAAGAAGATTAAGTGACCTACCAGAAATTGCTGGTAAGCAAAAAAAAAACAGACTTTAAACTTCAAACTGCAAGAGATAAAGCCATTGTTCTTCCCAACATACCAAATATTTGGCCAGGTTTGTCGACAAGGTCTGAATAAAAATGCCTTCTTTGTATTCCAGCCTTTATATATTAAGAAAGTGAAGTTGAAATGCAGCTCATAATTCATGAAGCCTTTCATTTCTTGATGTAAAATCTCCTGGTAATTATGACTAATATAGACGTGGATACCACTCATCACTTGTATTACTGAGGGGACATTCTCAAGTCTTAAATTTTTAAAACCAATATTATTAAAATAAAATCAGGTTAAAAATGAGAAATCTTAGAAATCTTTGATTTCAAAACTTAAAGTTACTGTTTTTTCTTTTTTCAGAAACAGATGTTCCAAAGGACTGTTTGCTGCTGCAAAGTATTCACCTTCCACATGCCACATTAATGTGATTATGAGCCTTGTAAGATATACAGGCTGGTGTAATACAACCTCTCCCTTAATAGCATGCACCTAAACTTTGCTTTTGTATGTAGGAAAATAAAATTTATGAAACCGGATAATGTAGCAGTTTTATTTAAAACCGCTTTATTTTTACTAGCTAGGACTAATAAAATCTTCAATGGATTCCACGTTTACTTTTAGAAATCTTACATACTACCCTAGTTAGAGATCACCAGTGAAGAGAGAACAAAACAATTGAGTCAGAGAAAATAGATGCTTGGTGTGCTAAGAGATAATGACACTTTTAGCATATGATTTAAATTATAAAGTATTTGCTTCAGAGGGTGATAAAATATTCTGGCTAACTTAAAAATGATAGTAATTTACTAGTTGGGAAAGTAGAATCTTGGAGAGATGACTGTCATAGGAGATAAAAGATGAGAACTCTTTCTTTTGGCCCTAATAACTTTTCTGGAAATGACCTGTTATGAAAATGTTCTAAACCTTTTTTTGCTCTGGGTCACATACAAGAAGCCCCTATGCTCTTAGTGAGAAATGTGAAAGCTAGATCACAGTGTGGGATCTCAGTAACTGGTTCAAGCCCTCTCCACAATTCTGAGCTTTTAAATATTTGCATGAGATTTTCATGTGGAAAATTATATTATTCTGGATCCTTAGCAAGGAGTCTAATTGTTTTCACTAACACTCCCAATACTATGTTGAACAGAAGTGGCTGGAGTGGGCACCCTTGCCTTGTTCCCTATTTTGAAGGAAACGTTTTTCATTTTTCACTAAAATATTAACTGTGGGCTTTACATATTTAGCCTTTATTATGCTGAAGTAATATTTTTTACTCTTCATTTGTTGAGAGTGTTTTTTGTCATGAAAGGGTGTTAAATTTTGTCAAATGCTTTCCTGCATCTATTGAGATGATCGTGTGTTTTTACCCTTCATCTTTTAATGTGCTGTATCACATTAATTGATTTGTATATGCGGAACCATCCTTCTATTCAGGGATAAATCCCACTTGGACATGATGTATAAGCCTTTTAATGTGTGGTTGAATTCAGTGTTTTGTTGAGGATTTTTACATCTATAGCCATCAGGGATATGAGCATGTAGTTTTCTTATAATGTCTTTGTCTGGCTTTGCTATCAGAATAATGCTGGCCTCATAAAATGAGTTTGGAAATATTCCTTCCTCTTTAGTTTTTTAGGAAGGGTTTGAGAAAGATTGACATTAATTATTCTTTAAATGTTTAGTAGGATTCACCAGTGAAGTCATCTGTTCCTGGATGCATAAAGAAAATGTGGAGGGCGCCTGGGTGGCTCAGTCGGTTGAGCGACTGCCTTCGGCTCAGGTCATGATCCCGGGGTCCTGGGATCGAGTCCCGCGTCGCGCTCCCTGCTCTGCGGGTAGCCTGCTTCTCCCTCTCCCACTCCCCCTGCTTGTGTTCCCTCTCTCGCTGTGTCTCTCTCTGTCAAATAAATAAATAAAATCTTTAAAAAAAAAAAAAAAGAAAATGTGGAATACACATACAACAAGATATTATTCAGCCTTAAAAAAGAAGAAAATTCTGCAATATGGGACAACATGGATAAATCTGGAGGATATTATACAAAGTGAAATAAGTCAGGCACAGAAGGACAAATGCTGCATTCTTTCACTCATATAGGGAGTTTAAAAGAGTCAAATTTAGCCATAAAAAAGAATGAGATCTTGTCATTTGCGACAACATGGATAGACTTAGAGGGTATAATGCTAAGTGAAGTAAGTCAGACAGAGGAAGACAAATACCATACAATTTCACTCATATGTGGAATTTAAGAACCAAACAAACAAAGAAAAAAGAGAAAAACAAAAAAAAACAGACTCTTAAATAACAGAGAACAAATGTAGCTGCCAGAAAGGAGGGTGGGGGGATGGGTGAAAAAGGTAAAGGGGATTCCGAGTTACTTATTGAGATTAGCACTGAGTAATGTACAGAATTGTTGAATCATTAAATTGTACACCTGAAGCTAATAAAACACTGTATGTTAATTATACTTCAAATAAATAAATAAATAAATAAATAAATAAATAAATAAATAAATAAA
>NC_058410.1:37067813-37155858 GCF_002201575.2 Neomonachus schauinslandi
AAATAAATAAATAAATAAATAAATAAATAAATAAATAAATAAATAAATAAATAAAAAGGGGTTTTTTTTTAGAAATTTGACCATAGATGTATGGGTTTATTTCTGGATGCTTAACTTAAAAAAACAAAAACAAACAAAAAAAACTTGTCAACCTCATAGAAGCAAAGAGTAGAATAGTACAATGTCCAGGAATTGAGGGGAGAGGAAATATGGATTACTACTTAATGGGTATATAAACTTTCACTTACACATGATAAGTAACTTCTAGAGATCTTCTGTACAACATTGCGCCTATAACAATACTGTATTGTACCCTTAACATTTTATTAAAAGAGTAGATCATGCTAAATGTTCTTACTACAATAATAAATGAATGAATGAATATAAAAAGAAGTAGCCAATGTTCACAGGAGTAGATGTCAAGAATAGATATTTGGCTTATGAAAAATAAATATTTTATACAGGTGTATAATTTCAACCCAAAAGCCAACATCATGTTTATCAATGGTAATCCAAGAAGCATTTTGCTAGAATAATGAAAAAGTCGGGTGCCTGGGTGGCTCAGTTGGTTAAGCAACTGCCTTCAGCTCAGGTCACGATCCTGGAGTCCTAGGATCGAGTCCCACATCGGGCTCCCTGCTCAGTGGGGAGTCTGCTTCTCCCTCTGACCCTCTCCCCTCTCATGTTCTCTCTCACTCTCTCTCTCTCAAATAAATAAAATCTTTAAAAAAAAAAAAGAAAAAGTCAAAGATGTTCATGATCACTGTAACTAATATTGTTTGGGGAATACTAACTTATATAATTTCACAAGAGAATAAAATTATACTATGAATATTGACAGTAAAAAATTCAAGAGGTTTGGAAGCTAAGGGCTAAGTTCTCTTCCCTCAAGAATGTTTATAGTGAATTGACTGAAAGAGGGATAAACACCATGCAATAGAAGTATCTATTAATTGCCTACATCTCTATCTAGTAGCATGTGATGACTTGCCAAAGAGCCAGTCTCTAGTAATACTATGTGTAGCAGATGAACATTACAGAGTGTACTACTATGTCTGTTTTGCTGAGTTAAGATTGCTTGATTCTTCATTTGTTTCAGAGCAAATGTTCTTCCTAATGGTGTCAAATGTTTAAGGAGAATTGGCAAGACCCTACATTCGCCTTCATAAGACATTTCCACACAATCAAAAAAAAAAAAGAAACCTATGCAAATTAGGTGCCATAACTAGTCCAGATTGATACTATAAATTGGAGCCTGACCTAGGGGAAGTGAACAGTAACCATAAGGTACTTGCATGTAGCAACATAGCAATTAGTATACTGAACCTTGGACCTGAGACCTCCTGGGTAGAGCCAGAGCCTTTGATAAGCACAGTAAATTCTCAAGCATATCTACTAAAAGAACTGAAATTGAGTGTGTGTAAATTCTAAACCAATAAAGAGTAAAAATTGAAAAAAAATGAAATTCAATTGTTTCAAAATAAAAGAAAATATAAACAACAATACTACAACATTGAGAGAGCAACACAAATGGAAATCAAAATCAAATGGAAGAAACATCCAGATACCTAAATAGCCACGAAAATTATAAATTGACTGAATCTGTAGAGAAGATAGATTGTCAGATAAGGTAAAAAAAGATCCACCTATGTGCTATTTATATGTCACATTAAACATAAAGACATGAAATGTTTGAAAGTAAATGGATAGAAAAACATATAACAAGCAAATACTAACAAAAGAAAAGCTGGACTGGTTATATTACTGATCCAAATAGATATTAAGAAAAAAACAACCATTAGAAAAAAATAGGTTCACTATATAATGATAAAAGGTCTGCTGTGCCAGAAAATTTAACAATTCCAGGGGAGTGTGCACCAATTAAAATAGCTTGAGACCATAAAAAACAACAAGTGCCAGACATCAGAGACCCTAAAAATTTAACCCTGTATTATCAGATTTCAAAACACATCCTTCAATTACTGGTAGATTACATGAATTTTGAAAATTAGTAAGCATATAAAAAATGGAAAAATGTAAGTACCAAGATTGATTCAATAACATATAAAAAGTCTGTACCAAATAATTAGAACATATACATTCTTCTCAATCACATATTTAACATTTCTAAAAATTCACCATATACTATTTTGTAAAATATAGCTCAATAAATTTCGAAGAAACATCATGTCCTCAGCAAACCACTTAAAAAATTAATAAAAGAAAAATTTTAATAAAATAAAAAAAATTTAATCTATACATTTGGTATATTAAAAACACTTCTAAATAGCAATGTGTATAAAAAGAAAACAAAATTGAAATTAAAAATACTTAAAACTCTGTAACAACAAAAGACTATATATGGGAGAAAGTTTGCCAGTTTTTTATAGAACTAAACATAATCTTATTATATGATCCAGCAATCACACTCCTAGATATTTACCCAACTCATTCAAAAACTTATACCCACAAAAAAGTCTATATGTGGATGTTTATAACAGGTTTATTTGTAATTGCCCAAAGCTGGAAGCAACCAAGATCTCCTTCAATAGGTAAATGAATAAATAAACTACAGTATAACCATACAATGGAATATAATAAGTGTATATTGCTAAATGAAAAAAGCCAGCCTGAAAAAAAAGAACACATATTGAGTGATTTCAACTATATAGCTAATGATGGTGAGCATCTATTCTTGTGTTTATTTGCCATCAGTACATTCTTCGGTGAAATACATGTACAAATCTTTTGTCCTTTTTTCTTTAAATTAGGGAAATGGAAAATAAAACATTGTACTCCTATCAAAATGGTTAACATATTAAAAAGACTGCCCTTACCAAGAGTTGGCAAGAATGTGGGGGAACTCTAACTCTCCTATGATAGTGGGGGACTGTAAATTGGTGCAACCACTTTGGAAAATAGTTTGCCAGTTTCTTAAAAATTAAATATATACCTGCCATATGACCTAGTCATATTACTCCTAGAAGAAAGGAAATTCATGTCCATACAAAGACCTGCACATGAAGTGTTCATAGGAGCTTTATTTCTAATGGCTTCAAACAATTTGAACAATTTGAACATCAAATAACATTTGGAAACAATCCAAATGCCCACCAACAGATGAATGGATAAACAAATAATGGTACATCTATACAATGAGATACTATTAATCAATTAAAATTAATAAACTAGTGATATATGCACCAACATGGATAAATCTCAAATTGATTATACCTGGTTAAAAAAAAACAAAGAAAGTACATACTATATGATTCCATTTTATAAAACTCTAGAAAATGCAAGCTCTCTATAGTGATAAAAAGCAGATCAGTAGCAGCTGGGGTGTGTGCCAGAAGCAGAAAGAGGAATTCCAATGGAGCATGAGGAAAATTTGAGCGTGGGGAATATTTACATATTTCTTGAATATGGGTAATGGTTTCCATGAGCATATACATATGTCAAAATTTATCAAATTTTATACTATAAATATATGCAGTTTTGTGTATGTCAGTTATAACACAATAAAGCTATTAAAAGTACACCAGGAAAAAAAAAAAAAAAGGTAGGGTAAGGGAAACACGTTAAGTAAGACTGCCAAAGTTCGTAGTTGTTAAAGCTGGATGATAAGCTTGCAGATTTCATGATAATATTCTCTTTTCCTTTGTGTATATTTGAAATTCTTCTATTACTAAAAGTTATTTTAAAAGGAGCTTCTGTTAGAAAAAAATAACATGAAGAAACTGAAAACACAGGCTACAAACCTAGAAGAGAGATTTGTAATCCACATAATTGATAATGGATTAGTATGAAAAATTTATTTATATTCCAATTCATATAGATAAAAATAATTTTCTCAAACTGAACACATTCTTGTGGTGAGCACTCGGATCAAGCAATAGGACACTGCCAATCTCTCATAAGTCCCCTCTTGCTTTCTAAGAGAACTACCCTTTTCCCCAAGGTGAACACTCCTGTGTCCTATCACCATACATTAGTCTAGCCTGTTGTATAATACATATATTAGTCACATAGTTATGTATATTTTGTGTATCTGGTACTTTATATCAACTTTGTGAGGTTCATCATATTTTTGTGAATAGTTGTGAGCTGTTTATTCTCATTTCTGTGAAAATATATATTTATCCATTTCAGTGTTGCTGAACATTTGGGTTGTTTTCTATTTTGGGCTATTTCAAGCTATGTGCATTCTGGTACACGCCTTTTGATGAATACATGTATGTATTTGAGTATATTCAGGAGTGGAATTGGTAGATCATAAGATATACAAATCCTGTTTATTATAGATTAACTGCCTCTTTATCTCCAAAAACAATTTTCCAAAGTATTTGGATAAATTTACACTTCATCCAGCAGTGTATGAGTGTTTTCATTGCTCTACATCTTCACCAAGCTTATACATTGTGTCTCTACATTACAGTTATTTTGGTAGGTATTTAATGGTACCTCACTGTACTTTTTTAAAGTAAATGTTATTTTTTAGAACAGTTTTAAATTTACAGAAAAACTACAAGTTGTAAGAGAGCTCCCAAATATCCTGCATCCAGTTTCCCCTATTATTAATATCTTACATTAGTATGGAATATTTGTTAAGATTTATGAACCAATATTGATACATTATTATTAATTAAAATTCACCATCCTTTCCCAAGTCCCTGACAACCACTTAAATCTTTCTACTGTCACTATAGTTTTGCATTTTAGATTTGTGATTAATTTTGAGATAATTTTTGTATAAGGTGTGAAATATGAAGTCTTATTGCCATATAATATAGGTGATCATGATGTCTGAACAAAAATTTTACTTCTTTGGTTCTAATATGTTTTCTATTTCACTGATTTCTACTTTGATTAATATTTTTTCTTTCTTCTACTTAATTTAGGTTTATCTTTTCATTTTCTTATTTCATAAGATGGAAGCTAAAGTCTTTTAAAGGAGATAATACACGTCTTTCTTATTTCCTAAACCATAATCTAAAAGTTAGATTTTTGTGTGTGTCAATGAGAAGATACTTATATTTAATCATACCTCATAGATAGCCTACCTGCCTCTGAGTACAGTTCGAACTTTTAGAACATCTAGGACTTTGGTCTTCTTGTGAGTGTGCCCTAGTTAGAATGTCTATACAGGAGGGAGCTTAAAGATCATGTAATTTAACATAAGCAAGGAATGTGTCTATATAATGTCACACAGTAAATTAGAAACAGAGTCACACATAAAACTCTTAGCTCCAGACTTTATACCTAATCTTCTTTTCACTATATTGTACTATTTCTTAACCTTGTCCCAATGAACTGTCATAGTATTAACTAAAGTTAGTATCCTACCACAAAATGACACCTTTTAGATAAAATAAAATCCTAATTCATAACATAACAAAAATCCAGTTTATCATATTTAAAAGTTGGATTTTGTACCTTTAGCGTATATGCTTTCTACTTAAAAACATGCCCGCAGATTAATCCAGCAGTTGATTTTACAAGCACTTGTCCTTCTCAGTCTGCACATAGCTGAACTCATTACATCAGTTACTGGCAAAGCCACCAAAATCTTTATATATTACAATGGAAGAGTAGATACTTTTTTGGGGAATTTTAAAGGAGTAGAATATTTTGTATACCAGTCTCAGTCTGATACAGTTTTATTTTATGGCTGGTAGTGTTCAAAGGTACCTCCTAGTTATTTAAGTTAAGGAATGGAAAGAGAAAGAGCAAGAATGAGAGTGGGGGTGGCGGAGGGAGAGAGAGGAGAGGGGAAAGAAAGAGGGAAGAATGGCACTTTTAAGGGTACTGTCATAGTGAGGGGGTAAGATGTTAGAGTATTGACACTCCAAACTTGAAATGTAAAGTCTCCCCTTCTTTAAAGTGCTTACATTATACAGAAAAACAACTGACCAAATGGATAATAAAGTCAAATTCCCATATTTTCAGGCCAAATCATTGTGAGTATTAAAAAGCTTTAGAAAATAGTATTGGTTACATTGGTACTAACTAGGAAAGACTTTAAAATCTTAAATTAAGGGTCTCAAGTGTAATTCAGAATTCCTTCTTTAAGTAAATTTAAAACAAATCCCTACCCCCTGATCCAAATTGTTTACCCATTAACACATGTGGTTGCCAGTTTAGAGACTCTCATGATAGCTATAGATAATAAACTAAGTTACCAAAAATTTGGTTTAAGTTTTAAACTCAGAATTGTCATCACTTGAATGTAATTTTTATCCAGTATAAGTATGAATAGCAATTCTGCATCTTGTTTATTAAAAACACAATAATTATCCACAAGAGTAGTATTTATTTGTTCAAAAAAATTATTAAAATTCAACCACCAAAGAATAAAGCTTTCATCAAAAAAGAAAAAAATGGTTGGAAAAGAGGACATGTTGACTTTGACAGGACATTATTTTGAGGCATCTAATAGCTGTTACTGCTTACAATTCATTTTTCAGTCTGAAGAGTTAACCAACATAAATCCCAGTATTTTAAGGGGGTTCGTGAGGACCATAAAATTAGGGAGAAACAGAAACTGTTTCATGACTTATTGAGCAATCTCATCTAATACTATGGCTATTATATGATTTGAGTTTGCTTATAATGCAGCTAATTCACTAACTTGCTCTTGAAATCCCCATCTACAAATGTATCTACATTTGATACTTTTAACATGGAATATTGCAAGGTAGTTGGAAATATACAAAAATATTTTTAATATGCCATACTTTATTTTACCCAATTTGTGTGTTCCTCAGAAATAATTTTCATTTATGCTTAGTTTTCTTCTTGATAATTCAGTTCACAAATTGCGATGTGAATTCTATATTCAAAATTCTTTTGTAAGGTAAATGATTGCTCAGCCTGCCTTAGATAGAGAAACTTAGTGATTAAATACATTAACTTAAATACATTAAATATATTAACTATGGGTATTTTCTCATTCTTATTTTGTAGATCAGCTTGGAAGGTAAATCATACCTGCATTTACAAATTATTACCAACCTTTTAACCTTTATTTCTGACCATCCTGAAGTCTATTGGTTCTTTATCACTTGACTTTACATTTCTATTAATCATCTAAAATGTAGACTCTAGGGCGCCTGGGTGGCTCAGTTGGTTAAGCAACTGCCTTCGGCTCAAGTCATGATCCTGGAGTCCCGGGATCGAGTCCCGCATCGGGCTCCCTGCTCAGCAGGGAGTCTGCTTCTCCCTCTCCCGCTCCCCCCTCTTGTGCTCTCTCTCTCTCTCAAATAAATAAATAAAATCTTAAAAAAAAAAAAATTAAAAAAAATAATAATAAAATAAAATAAAATGTAGACTCTACAGCAAAGTTTCCTCATGCAAGAGTTAGAAAGCTGAGTGTAGAATAGCAGGTCACAGAGAAGCTAAGAAATCCATTGGTATGAATCAGTATAAATCAGAACAGATATCAGAATCTGGGGCTAAGATATGAAATAATTAAAAAGCAATCAAAGATAGCCTGGGAATAAATGACAAAAACCATGGTACAAATAACAAATGTTACAAAAATTTAGACACAATGGAGATCACTGTATACAGAAAAAAGATCCTAGAGAAGGTGGTTTTACTAGTCAGTGAAGGAATCCTAGATAGGTCTTCATCAAATATGGAAAGTAGATTATTCATCACCTTCTACCTAGACCAAAAGGGGATTTAGAAATGTAAAATTAAGTACATTGCATAATGCCTATTTAATTATTCCAATTCCTGGGATAAACTCCTAGTATTTTGTATCTTATTTAAGTGTGAAATTATGCGGTTGGTAGACATAGGAAGAGTTCATGAATTTTGTTCCTACCACTTTTGAGAACATGATCTTTCTAGACAGCGGGGTCTATTTGTTAAAACTCTTCAAGCACTACCTTACTAGATGTAGTTATCTTTAATTATATTTCCAAACTGATTGTTACTCTCGATAGGTAGGCCTTCTTTCTACCAAAATTCAGGAAATAACATTAATGAACTATTCATTCTGTGTAACTTTATATTCTCATTCACACTTACCCTTTCTCATTATGTTAATTCAACTAGGATTCTCATTGTCCTCATGAAAATTCATTACTTCAGGGAAATAGATCCAGTGCACAAATAGAGAGATGACCCTCAGATAGAAGTATGGAAAGCAGATGCTGATAAATAGCAGATGTGGTGACAGGAAACTGGAGAAGTTCTCTTCTGATTGCTTCAATTTGCTCAGTGAATTTGGAAGTTGAGTGAAGACTGTGGGAAGAGGTGTTGTAGTTTAAGGAGAAAGGAGAAGATATGAAATATTTTTTTGAGAAGAGTGAGAGTGAAATTGGATGAGGAATATCCCCATAACTTGCTTTCACTTGGCAACTTTTAACATATCCCATGATTTGCCTATTTATTATCTTTATTTTTGTCTCTACCCAATAGAGTGTAAGTTTCATGAAGGCAGGATTGTTCTCTGTTTTATTCATTGCTGATTGCTCAGTGCCCTAGATCAGCGGGTGCCAAATGTTAGATTCTCAATTAATATTTGTTGAATAACGAAGGAATGAACTCTACATAAGTTGCATGTACTCAGCAAGAAGTAAGCATATTTCCCCAACCCAGAGGACAGGAAAGGCATTACACACCTTCCTGCATATAGACAGCAATACACATTGTCTTTCCCTCAGTTTCTTGCCCAGATTTTGATAATCATTTGTCTTCTCCCACCAATCATGGTTATTTGGTGACTAAATCAGAAGCTCTCAAACTCGACTATGCATCATTATCACCTGGAAATCATTTTCAGAATATAGCTTCCTGAGCACCAAACTCAAATTTTCTGAATCTGGATATCCAGGTGAGAAATCTCAAATGTATATATTTTAAAACTTCTTCAAGCAAAACTGATACCCAACCAGGTTTGAGAACTCCTGGATTAAATGATTAATATTCTGATGTTAGCTACTCAGCTGCAGAGGCAACATCAGAAAGATACCAATTATGGCTCTACTTGCTTTAGTCTAATGCACACAATCCCGAGAATGGTATCCATGTCTTCAACTATTCATCCCCTGGAAGCACAAAGTCTGATGTGCTTTTTACAATGCTTATTCCATAGTATTAATTCAACACAGTTATCTAGACCTTCTGTGAAATGACAATGGATGAGGTTAAGGCTAAAGTGTAATACAAATTGGATGAAAGAGAATGAGATGAGAAAAAGAAAAGAAATAGTATTAGTAAAAGAAAAAAGTAACACTGATCTTGGCTGAAGATACACATTTCCTATTTTATAAATTCAGAGTAGTACCCTCAAAGATTAGTTTAAAAGGATAAATAATTAATTCTGTTTAGTCTGACATGCCTCTGGAATAATAAGAAAAATAACCCCTTGACAAAATCATTTTAAATTCCTCTTTCAAATTTTATCAAGTTTTAATTTAAATTTTTTCTAGTTTCATATTCCTAATATATTTTATATCATTGATTTCCAAAAATCTAAATTAAAATTAACAGCATTTTCCACCCCAAATTAATACTAATTTCCCCATGTGCATATACAAATACAGAGAATTTCTCTTTAATTTTGATTTTTTTCCAAAAAAAGCTTGTATTATATATATTCTATACCTTATTGTTCCTATTAGTATGTAACAAACCATCCCAAATCATAGTAGCTTAAAACAAAAACAACCATTTAGTTTCCTCACAAATCTCACAAATCTGCAACTCAGATGAGGTTCAGGGGCACAATCTCTGGTCCACACAATGTCAAAGTAGCTCATCAAGGGACTGGAGGATCCACTTTCTGTGATTCATATTCGTGGTTGGCAACTTCGTGCTGAGTGATCACTGGGAATTCAACCCAAAATGTGGCTCTAAAGCCTCCATTCCTCTTCAACCGGACTCCCAAGCTGGCCTCTCCCCAAGCTGCTTGCACTTTTTCATGGTCTGGTGGTTGAGTTCCAAAAGTTAGCATTTCAAGGAACAGGAAATGGAAGTTGTTAGGTTCTTAAAGACTGTTCACAAAAAATGGCACACTTCCACTTGCTCCATATTTTATTGGCTAAATAGTCACAGAACCCAGATTCAAAGGAAGAATATAGATTCCTCTTCTTGATGGGAAGAGTGTCAAAGAATTTGAAGACCATGTTTTAAAACTGCCACATTTGCTTTATTACTTCACAAAATAACATGAACATCTTTCCAAGTATATATAGATCTTGACACATATAGACATGCCTTAGTGGTAGAATATTCTATAGCATACACAATAATTTATTCCGTTGTTCCCCTAAGCATTTAAGTTGATTCCTGTTTTTTGATATTTACAAACACTGATACAGTAAACATTTTTGTACATATATATTTATGCTCTTATTTTTATTCCACAAATGGGACAGCTGAGTCAAAACTACACATTCAAAAATTTAATATTAGCAAATTATTTTCCCAAAAAGCTATAATGATTTATAGTCCTAACAGTGTAGAGTATGCTTTTACCAGTAGCCCCCTCAGTACTAAATGTCACCTTAAAAAAAAAATTACAATCTGGTGAAAAAGCAAAATTGTATCTCATCTTAATTCACATTTTCCAAAATATAAATGAGGCAAAATTTATTTTTTATAAGACTTTGTCAGTGTTGCTGGAAGTTTGTTGATTTTTTGATCTTTTCAAAACAAAATTTTCTGTTTCTTTGATTTTTCTCTATTTTTCTGTTTTTGTTTTTGGTGTTTTTTTTTTTAATGTCTTTGACTTCTACCCTTTTCTGAATCTTTTTTCTTATTTCTGCTTGTTTGGGGCTTATTTTGCTCTTCTTATTCTAGTTTCCCAATAAGGAAGTTTGAATTACTGACTTGAGACCTTCACCTCTTTTCTAATGAAAGTATTCCACGCTATAAACTTTCCTTTAAACATTAATTAGTTACATTCCAAACTTTTTCCTATGTTACATTTTCACTTTTATTCCATTCAGAATATATTTTTTAAAGATTTTATTTTTTTATTTGAGAGCGAGAGAGAGAGAGAGAGAGAGAGCATGAGCATGTGCACAAGCTGGGGGGAGGGGCAGACGGGGAGGGAGAAGTAGGCTCCCTGCTGAGCAGGAAGTCCAACATGCTGGGCTCAATCCCAGGATCCTGGGATCATGACCTGAGCCAAGGCAGATGCTTAACCAACTGAGCCACAGAGGCGCCCCTCCATTCAGAATATTTTTAATATATCTTTAGATTTCCTCTTTTGACCCATGATGACTTTGAAGTGTGTTGTTTAATTTATAAGTATTTGGAGACTTATAATCCTCCTGCTACTGATTTCTACTTTAATTCCACTATGATCTGAGAACATACTTCATGTGTTGTTGTTTTTTTTAATTTGTTAAGGTTTTATGACCAAAGATATGATCTTAGTGAATATCCTGTGCGTACTTGAAAAGAATTTGCATTCTGCTGGGTTTTGGATGAAGTGTCCTAAATACCACTTAGATCCAATTGGTTGGTGGTATTGTTTAGTTCTCTTTATTTTCTGATTTTCTGTCTATTTCTATTAATTATAGAGAGAGGAACACTGAAGGCTCCAGCTATTATTGTGGATTTGTCTATTTCTTCTTTCAGTTCTGTCCATTTTTGCTCTGTTTTGAGATACATACACATTTAGAATCATTATGCTTTCCTTGTATATTGACCTTTTTATCATGATGTAATATCCCTTTTTATCCCTGATAATTTTCTTTTCTCTGAAGTCGGCTTTTGTAATATTAAAAACAACAACAACAACAACACTCCAGCATTAATTTATGAGTGTGTGCATGGTGTGAAAGTCCACTTTTAAAGTGGAACCCAATGACCCTAACACATGATAAGCATGTCCTGTGTAATTCCCTACATTTGTGTTTGGTGAGACATAATAATTTCAATTGAGGAATAGAATAGGACAACAGAGTTGGGATGTCACTTATGAGATTAAGTTATAAAAGACTGACTTTTATATTTGTTGCTTTTTCTTCATACCCACTATTCCAAGTTCCATTCTGTATGATTTCCCCTCTGAAGAATTTACTTTCATTGTCCTTTTAAAGCAGGTCTGCTGCCTGCTATCCTCTTAGTTATATCATCCATTTGAGAATGTCTTTATCTTCATTTCTGAAGAAAGTTTTTGCTGAATAAAGGAGTCTGGGTTGACACTTATTCTCTTTTAGTACTTTTTAAACATTGCACACTTCCTTCTGGCCTTCCAGATATCTGATGAGAAATTCACAGGTATTCAAATCATTGTTCCTCTATAAATAATGCATCATTTTCCTCTGGCTGCTTTCAGTAATTTTTTTTTTTTTTTTTGTCTTTAGCTTTCATCAGCTTGATTATAATGTGTCCAGGCATCAGTTGCTTTTGGTTTATCATGCTTGAGGTTTGCTGAACTTCTTAAATCTATAGGCTTATGTCATTTGACAAATTTGAGAAACTTTCAGTCATTTTTCTTCAAACCTTTTTTTCCCAGCATTTCACTCCTTCCCTCTTTGGGACTCTGATGGCCTGAATGCTTGACACTTTATCATGACATTCTTTTCATTCTTTAAAAATCTTTTTTCTCTCTGTTCTTTTGATTACATAATATCTGTTGATCTGTCTTCAAGGTCAATGACTCTTTCATCTGTTATCTCCATCCTTATTCTGCTTTTGAGCCCATTCAATGAGAATTGGGGTTTTTTTGGTGGGTTTGTTTGTTTCAGTTACTTTATTTTTCAGTTCTAAGATTCCAATTATTTCTTCTATATATCTTATAATTCTTTACTAAAGCTTTCTTTTTTTTTTCCATTGCAAAAGTGTTTACAGTTCCTTGCTGCAGCATTTCTATAATAAGATATTTAAAGTCTTAGATGATTCCAACACCTGTGTCACCTCAGTTTTTATATCTGTTGATTACCCTTTCCATGCAATTTGAAATATTTTTAGTTCTTTATGTGCCAAATAATTTTGGACTGAATCCTGAATGTTTCGAATATTATGTTATGAGACAGTAGGTCCTGTTTAAATCTTATTGGGAATGTTGATATTCTTGTTTTAGCAGGCAATTGATCTGGTTAAGTTCAGGCTATCAGTTCTAACCTACCTTCTGTGCTCTGTAGTTCCAATGTCAATTCAGTTTTCAAAGCCTTTGCAGTTCTATTTGTACATGTCCCACATGGGCACCAACCACTGGTCACTCTGTGACCTGGATTATAGTCTTTTGGTTATTTCCCTTCTCAAAGTCTTTAGTATAGTGATTAGGCTCAGGTCTATGCATGCACAGCTCTGGGATGAGTCCAGAGTTAATTAATAATCAATTTATGAAATCATTTTCCAAACAACTTCCCTCTCCATGGTCCCCTCCTCAATATTTACCAATTCTTTGTACTTCTCTTTTCATATTTATCACCAGAAATCTGGGATTTTAGTTACTCCACCCTGTTACACACTTCTGTGACTAGACCCAAGTAGTGAGAAGACAGAGAGGAGGAAAAACAATGGGAAGGGGGGGCGTGTAATAGAGAGGGAGTTTATCCCATCTTCTTGGATTGGAGAAGGAACTCTACTACTTACTAGTTGTATGACATCAAGACACATCACTTAGTGTCTTTAGACTTCAGTTATCTCATCCATAGAAAGGATGGTTTCACCAGCTCTGGTATAAGATTCATCTTGAATTCTTAGTAAATATGCTGACCTCAGAGGCCTCATGCTAAGATTCTCATTCAATAAGTCAGGCCTACAAAATTGCATTTTAATAAATACCCAAAGTGATCTAGTACATGTTGCTTAGCAACTACAATTTAGAAAATATAATCAAATATTCCAATTTCCTTCTGGTTTTATCTTGAAACTTTTTATTAGGAAACAAATAAAAGCAGAATTCAAATTTTAAAAAAAAATCCCACAGAGCTTCTAACCTTAACTGTTCTTAGAACCTTGGTTTACAAAATTTATGAATCTCCTAAACTCAACTTTTGGAGTTGACAGAAATTACTGTATGGTTTAAAGTCTTTTACCTGAAAGACAAGAGTGGGCAATGTGGAGATTTAAAATACAATAACTTGGGAAGTGCAAAAAGGTATTAGTTTGATCCACAGGAAACATATTCAATTATTTTCACTTACAAAAAGAGAAATATCCTATTATTCAACTTAGGTCATTTTCTTTTAGTTTGTCACTTCCCATAATTTAGTAGGCACAATTTCCTTCAGTCTTTTTCCCTACATTACTGAGCAAGGCTATTTATAAGATGGCTTGATGGATAGGATATTATTCTGAGGATTTTAGGTCATTACTTTTAAGAGTTGAGAAGGATATGTTTGTGCTAAAGATAAGAGTAACTTTAGTTATTTTCTTTGTGAAGTTATTTACTAGTTTTACCTAATCTACAGTCCCTTCTGACAGAGCAGAGAAAATGGATAAATCTGCAGAGATTAATTGGTCCCTGCCATATTAGTCAGGTAGCTTCTTAAGGGTTTGAGCTTTAAGTAATCTAACTGGTCAGCCACGAGTTTGGTTAACAGCACACTAAAAAGAATGAACAAAGTTCCAAAATGTGGAAGGAACAAAGAGATCATCCGTTTTTTTCATTCTATAAATATTTATTGAGGTTTTGCAAGGCACCACTAGACACTGTGGGGAATTCAAATATAAATAAGATCCGTTCTTTTTTCTCTAGAGGCTAACAATTTAGTGGGAAAAGAGATACGTGTACAAGCAATTACATTACAAGGTAGATTGTGTGACAAAGGGTTATAATTTTAGCAGCATCTCTAATGAAATAAGTATGTCTACTCATTCGAATGGCACCCAGTGGAGTTGGTGTATGTTTGTTCTCATTTCTCTTTTTAAGAAAACTCAATGAAGTCATAATATCTTTAAAAGAAATCAAAACAGGTTTGTTTATTACACATATTGTGAAGTAAATATTTGCAACTTACCTCTAAAAATAGCACTGCATCAGTTTGACTCATTATTCAGAAACTGTAGTTCATGCTTGGGAACTTACAGCAAAATAAGACACCACAAATTTTCTCAGCAGAGCTTCTGGTTACCAGCAAGATAGTTTTGACTGAATATTGTTTCAATGTTTAATTTAAATGAACAATGAAAGAACATATAGATACTCTGTTGCTTCTTAACTATCCTACTTTGGGGGCAGAGGGATGCATGTAAACTTGTGTTATTTTATTATATTATTCAGTTTATTTCTTTTTGTCATAGCACCTGGTTTGAGGGTACAGCCATCATTTGCAGGGAATTATATGAATGGCATGTTAAAATCTATTATAGTACCAGTGACAGCAAAGCCCAAATAAATGGATGTTTTTTTGACCCTGGGACTTACCAGAGGATCTCAACAAGTTTTATAGGCATTAAGTAGTAAAGCCTCAAATCAGCTCTGAAACAGAGATATTATGCAGGGTTGGTGTTACAAACCATCCAGGCACCAGGAGAAACATATTTAAACAGAAAATCCTTGGAGAAACATCAAGCTGAGACTGAACAACACTGCCCCTCTCTTAAGTACAGAGTGTGTGTTAATGCAGATGTTCTCTAACTTTGTTATACCTAAAAACCATTGAGGCAATTTGTTAAAAGGAGAGTTATCAGAGCATACTTCTAAAACCTGAGTATTTTTTTTAAAAATACAGATTCTGCCTCAGTGGGTCTAGAATCAGACCATACTTTAAGTACCAAAAGCCAGCACTAACATCACCCAAAATCAGTAAATCAAGGTGGAACCTTCCTTGTTAAAACACAGATTGTTGGGTTTCACCCACAGAGGGCCTGATTCAGGTCTAGGGGTAGAACCCATGAATTTACACTCCCAACAAGCTCCCAGGTGATTGCTGATGCTGCCTGTTTGAAGATCACAGTTTGGGTAACACTGATCTGGATTGCTCTTCGGAGCTACTGGGGTCTGAACATTTTGATATTTAACATACCTCCCTGATAATTATAGTGAACATAAAAATTTGAGAACCATAAAGCCAACACAGACTGACTGGCTATAGGAGGCTGACCCTGGAACAGGCAGCAAATGGTACATATCCTCAAAAGCCAAGTGTTACTTCAGCCAAAGCCAGAAAGCCAGATGGAACAATACAAGAAGTAGATTAGTGAGTGGAGATAACAGGTGGATGTGTGAACACAAAGGAACCAAGCCAACCTTGACTCCAGCTCCAGAGTCCTCACACTTCAAGGCTTACCCTGGCTTAGTAGTAGTGGGTAGAGGAAGTAGGATCTGATCAAGGCAATGGGTGGCAATGTGGCTAGACGCAGTCTAAATATATTGTGGTTAAAGAAGGGAAGCCAAAGGTCAAAGCCAGTTCTGAGGACGTATTAGCAGAAAAATGAGTCGTGGGGTGACAAGCTAGAAAATCAGGAACAGGTCAGGACATATAAGCATAAAGTGGTTCAGAGCAAGCTGCTCAGGACAGAGGCTCAATTTTAAGTTGTACTGGCTGGACTGATGCCTTAACTGGAAGAGCTGAGAGAATTTGACATGGACATTCAAAACATTGTATCTATTTATTTAGACACTAATACCTGCACACCCCACTCCCTGCCTTTACTTGAAAATAGTTTCTTATAGTTTACAAAACATACTTCCAATTCTCCATTTAATGAGTCTTTTTTCTTCATCCACCAAGCTACCTGTCATTTTGATAATTTTATTCCTACTTGTCCCAATTTTTTCTCTGTTGCTACTTAGAGCAAAATTGCTAAATATCTTTTTCGAAAAAATAATTTTTTAAAAGATTTTATTTATTTATTTGATAGAGAGAGAACACAAGCAAGGGGGAGCAGCAGAGGGAGAGGGAGAAGCAGGCTCCGCACCCAGCAGGGAGCCTGATATGGGGCTCTGTCCCTGACTGAGCCACCCAAGCACTCTTTTCTTTTCTTTTTTTTTTTTTTTAAGCACCCTTTTCAAAAAACAGTTCTATCCTGGAAACTGAAGTTCCCAAAGTGTTCTGATTTTTCTCCTGGCTAAAGTTCTAACAAAGTTATTTCTCAAACTAAGGTATGAAGACAACCTGCAGCAGCATGATTAAAATGAAAATTCTTGGGCATCACCTACTCAGTCTGAATCTCTGGAGCTGAGCTCCTTGCACAAGCACTTTTAAGCAGTTCCCCTAGAATTTTTTATTCACACAAAAGGTTGAGAATTACTGTAATTATTGCCTTTCCACTCTTTCTCCCCTCTGGGTAGACTTCAGCTATTACAAATTTAGTAACTTGCATTACCCCTTCTAGGTGAATAATTCAAAATAGCTTTTTAAAGACACAAGATTTATGTCATTCCTGTATATCCTAAAACTACTTAAAAATGGCAAAAAAAATTAGAAAACATTTAATTACAATTAAGAGGTTTTTTCCCATATTAAAATATACACTGTAAAGATGGGTTTAGACCAGATCCTCATAATATCAAACCAAACAGAATTATACTCTGGGGTGCATAAAGTGAAAAACTATCTCCAATGTTAATTTGAGGTAACCCTATCAACACTAATATCTAAGAACATGGAAAATAAATGAAATGAGATACAGGCTGATTAACATTGTCCTCTACTTTATAGCCCAGAACATCATGTTTGTTTGTTTGTTTGTTTATTTTTGGTTAGGTTAGAAGGATAAACCATCACAGTAGCCTCTGGGCACATTTAAAGCATTTTATAAGAGACATTTTACAGTTTCTGTGTAAATTCTGAGCAGCTTAAAGTGAAGACTAGCTCTGCTATTTAAAACGATTTCTGGTTTGTTTCAACTTGAAAGTGATTTAAAACGAGGCCCACAGAGAAAATCTGTCTCAGTAATCAAATTATAACAAGTAAGGATTAAAAGTATTAAGCAGTTTAAGCAAACTTTCCAGCTGCCCTGTTTTTTTTTTTTACTAGTGGGGGGATAGAAGCCCATTTGAAGTTGGCTGTGAGAATAAGTACAACAAAATTATAAGAATGAAAAACAAAAACTGCCTTTTTTGTTTTGGTTCATTATACATCTCCAGCAACAGTGTTTTTCAAACACTTGGTTTGGCCAAACCCTAGCCTTTTTCCCAAGGACGTTCTGTCTCAGTCTACTATTCCTTTTCTGAATTATAAAGCCAACTGTATTTTACAGGTAAATTTAATTTACATTTTAAGATTCATTTGTACTTAATTCATCAAAGTGTTTTGTCATGTGAGCTACTGGGTCTTGCAGAAGGCTTGTGATCTTTTTAATAGACTTTTATAACCTATTTTTTCTCCTTTCTTAGAAACAGGAAGTCACTTTAGCCAAAAGCAAACAAGGTTAAACTCCAGAGTGTTCGGTTTGGGCTTGACATTTAGAAACACAGATCCAAATGGGTCTTGAGCTTGACAAAACATTCCTTCCTTTATTAGGTAAAAAGAAAACATTTAGGGTAAAAACAAAAATGATTAAAGTGGGAATGCATTGCTTTTGTCTTTTATAAGCAATAATAAAACCACATACTCTTTTTCTAAAAAAAAAAAAAAAACTCTTGAAAAATGTGTAAGCCAAATTAATTTCTGATAGGTTGTTTATTATATACACTGCAAAAATACATAGCACATATAGCAAATTTATATATAAACACATGCATTTATAAACACATAAGGCTATATGTATACATGCATATATAAAGTTACAAATGCATTTATAAAGTTTCTGCTAGTTAAGAATGTATTTAGCTATTACTTTTCTAAAGTGACTAAATTGTATTAAATAGTATATAATAATGGGAAAAGATCTCAAAAAAAGCATATGGCTGAATTCGTAGACTCCTAGAAGTTCAGTGCCCCAAATATACAAAATGATTGTTAATTAACCTACTTTTAAACTCTTCAAGGAAAAAGAGTTCAAATTCTTCTGCAGTCATGAGGTAAGATTAAGAGCAAACTGATCACTGGTTTCCAGCAGGAGTATAGGCAATGCTGGCCTAAATTTTTAATCTTTCCAAATCTCTAATAAAAACAAACAAACAAACAAAAAACACACAGAGATCCCAGAATAACAAACAAAACAAAATTTCATGACAGACACCTAAAGCAAAATTCAAAAAAAAAGGTATCCCTACACCCCCTAAACTTTCATCTGCCATCAGGACTACATGCTATCAGCAACTGTATGGGAAAACATGGAGAGAAGACAAAAGCACTTCGAATGAGGGTGAGACATAGAAAACAAATTCCTAACAGGTATTTCCCTCAAAATGAGATGTCCTTACTAATGTGAAAAGCTCAGTGACCCTATCTGAAAACAGCAGACATGTGTGGGAGGGGCCCTCAGAGGCTGTAACTCATGAGTGAGTTCAAGGGACCACAGAACAGACAGATTAGGCAGGGGAGTCTCACCTCCAAGAACTCTCCAAATTGACCAACCTAAGGTCCCTTTCAAAACACATGCTCAACCTAAGGGGAACAGCTGGGAGGAGAAGCTAAACAGAGCAGAGTGGAAACACCAGGCCAAAGTAAAGAGAAGCTCCAGAATAAAAGATTGGGGGAGAAGGCCAGAGGTAGGAGGCTAAGAAAGCTTGCTTGACCCTTCCTTTCTTTGAATATAGGAAAACACTTCTCACTCAAAATCAGCGAGAGGAATGCAATGTAGACAGATGCCATGTAAAGTTTTTATAAGGAAAAAGAACAGTGAGCAAAATAATATTCATGTAGACAATAGAGGCATGCCAGAAACCATCCTACAAAATAGATTAAAAATATCTAAAATATTAGAAAAATAGCTAAAAGAATTGAGAAAATAATAGAAACTATGAAAGAAAGCCAAAAGAATTAGAAACATTCAGAAATGAGCTGATGGGGAAAATAAGGAATATTTGAAAGGAAGAGGACAGAACTCAGGAAAGACTTAGATAAAAAAGTACAAATGTTTTCAGAAATGATGACTAGACTAGTAGGAACACAAGAACAAATAAATGAATTTGGATAATGGATAATGCCTTTGGGTACATGGATGTTGCCTTCCAAAAAACAGAATATGGTAAAGAGGAAATTTTAAAAATATATAAAAGTTTTAAAAAAAGAAATGAAACCATTTAAAAGAAAGAAAGTGAAAGAAAAAAGGAAACAAGATCCACAACCTATGTCATGGAAGTCCCCAGAGAAGATACCTAAAGCAATAGAAGAGACTCAATACTAAAATGTATCATCTAGGAAAACCTTTCTGAAATAAATAAAGAGCAAATATATTAAAAGAGTAAACCATAGGCCTAAAAAATTTTTAACAAAAAGAGACCACATATTGTTAAAGTAAAACTAACTTTTAAGGGGAAAAAAAGTCCTTTGAATATCTAGAAAAAAAGACAAAGTGATTTGTAAGGAAAGAAAACCTGATGGTCATCATGCTTTTTAACAAGAACACTTCATGACAAAAGACAATGAAATATCTTAATATATTTGAGATACTCAAGGAAAGAAAGCATAAGCCAAGGCTTTTACATGCAAAGTGACTTTCAAGTAAAAATGCTGAACTTTTTATGAACATACAAGAATTCAGGAAATATTGCCCCATGGAGCCCTTCCTGAGTAATCTCCTAGAGAACAAACTTTGGACAATCAAAATGACTACAGTCAGTGGCATAGGGACCAATGGTGAGAATTTAATACATATTTATTTGTGGAACTAATATTAAATTAAATAATGGATACAAAGAAAACATTATAGTACATAATGGCTATATATTCGGATGACATATACACAGCACAATTATTGAGAAGTACAGGAAGGGAATATAGAAAATAGAATAAACTTGCTAATTACCTTGAAAAACATTGCTAGATAATAAATGAAGGTAGCATAGAGTTAGAATATCACTAACCCTTAATGAAATAATGCATCAATACAATGATTTTTAATGGTAGTTAGCACCATAAAAAGAGAAACAACCAGACAACATGTGCATCCTGATAAAAGTACACATCACCATCTATGAAGTATTTTTGTTTTATATAAAAAAAATCAAACCTGAATTTGAAAGTCTCTGAATCTAGTAGTTTACAGAAAACACAGGGGAAAGAAGAACGTGTTATATAAGCCCACAGGGATACATCCCAGACTGTGGGAAATTCTCTGGGACTAATTACTCAGTCTTTTCTACAAACTAATTTCCAGGGGTAAAGGAGTGAAATGGGCTTAGAGCTCAAAAGAGACTTAGGATACTTGTCAAACAATTACAATGTATAAGCTTTATTTGAATCCTTATTTGAACAAAAAATTTTGAAAAAATAATTATGAAGTAATTGAGGAAATGAGAATACTCTGTTGGATATATGAAGATATTAAGGAAATAATGGGGATTTTAAATAAACTATAGTTCTATTTCTTAGAAAAGAATAAACAACTGACTTAAAAAATCTTATCTTTACTATTATATAGTCACATTATTTAACTTATGTATATGCTAGCATAAAATTATAGTACAGCATCATGGTAACATATTACATTGATCAAATAGAAATTTAGAAGTTCTACGGATGAAAATAAAGAACTTAAATGCTAGAAAGTGTATCAAATGAGACCTAGTCTAATAAATTATTGCTTGGCCCCAAACCTGTCATTTTAAGGATGTGCAATCATGAAACTTTGAGTTCACTAATTATTCCATAGACATGATTATTTTTCTATTACACTATTTTTATGTCTAAAATGAGCTCTCTTTGGCTTATGTTTGAACACATTTCCTTTATTTGGCCTTCTTAGAAATGGCCATATCAAGACAGACCTGGATTTGCTATCTTTTTATCACTGACCACTTGGTCATTTTGAGAAAGAGCCTCAGGGAATAGAGGTGAAGATTAAATGAAAAGTATTTAAAATGCTGACATGTGAAAAGCATTCACTAGTAATTATTATTGTATAAAAATTTTTATTGATAGCTGTATCATGCAGGACCCTTACTCACATAAAAAGCAGTCCACCATAGCTAACTTTAAGAAAAAGGGTATTACTGAAAAAATAAAGTTAGGTAGTTTACAGAATTTCTGAGAGAACCAAAAATTGAGTTTAAATACTACAGAGCCAGGAATAGAGCATCAAAGAGAAATGCCCAAACTTCTATTCTAGTGTACTCACAACTGATAGACAAATATCACTTTGCTGTGTAACAACTAAAACACCAGGGACAGTTTGCCAGAAACTCCAGTAACTTAGACTCCAGGTTGCCTTAAAAGAACCAAGTGCCTCCACCATCAGGACTGCCAACTGATCTGATCTCCTCAACATAACCACTACCACTCACTTCCGCCTCCAGGTCTCAATGACTATATCTGCTTGGTGGAACCTAGGTCACAAGTAGAACCCTTGCGGCAAAGGGTTCTGAGAAATACAGCTTTAGCCTAGACTCTATTGCACAAAAATTATGCTGGAAGGGAATCAAATGCTTACTAGGTGAACTAAAATAAGTGTCATGTTCTAAAATACTTAAATTCAATCTGTGTTCTAAAATACTTAAATTCAATCTGTGTTTTCCCTCTTTAATGTAAGTCTTGCTGACTCCTCTAATCCTCCTCCATGGGACAATTTTTTACTGAATACCTTTATCTTTACTGAGTTTCTCCAGTCTTTCCACACCCTACCTCAAATGTTATTAACCTTGTCCTTTTATTCTAATGTGTCTAATTAATGCCGAGTAGAGCAGAAGGATGACTTTTTAAAAAGGTATACATTTGCTAAAATATCCCACTCTACTATGACTTTTATGAAAATAAATTGATTTTGCAGATACATGTTTGACTTGTTTGATATGATCTATTTTTCTTATGTAGCCATCTAGAACATATTGTATAATATTACCATGTATTTTTTAATTAAACCTATAATTTGGTTTTAGATTATCTTCTAAAGTCATTAAGAAAGATAATTATCTTCTGAAAAGTATTTAGGATATGTTAGAAGCTACTTTTTAAAAGCATAAAGCAGGGGGTGCTTGGGTTGCTCAGTCAGTTAAGCTTCCAGCTCAGGTCTTGATCTCAGGATCATGAGTTCAAGCCTCATGTTGGGCTCTACCCTGGGTGTGGAGACTACTTACAAAAAAAAGGGGGGGGAGGATAAAACAGCATATGTATTACAAAACTATTTTTTCAAAAATAATAATCCCCAAATGATACTTCTGCTATAAAACAAGGCCAAGTCCAAAATTCATAGTCTTTAAAATAGAAGGGCCACCATTTTTCCTCTTCTCAGCTTAACATTCATTGTTTATGGCTACTTTTGGAACTTAATGAAATTATACAAGCTATATTTATTCATGTTCTCAACTCTGGATAGCATCTCTTTACTGAAGGATTTTTTTCCAATAGCCATACATACCATGAAATCATTTAAGTATAAGTAAAGTCAATGAAAGGTGAAGGACTTTTGTCTTCCAGGGAAGTCGGTTGATAAATGCATCAGCTCATCTAAGTTTGCCTACCAGATGTGATTTGACTTTAACATTTCATAATTCTGTTTGCAAGCAAAGTGAAAAAGGAAACAAATGAACAAATATAATTTGTTGAGGTCTGTGAATTGAATAGAGAAGTGTGGAAAGAGATGAAGGTAGGGGTGAAGGAACTGCTTGAAGGCAAGAATCAATCATTAGGATATGATACAGAAGGTAATGAAGAGCAAATGGTTTAATGATGCCAGAGGAACACCTGATCTTGGCTATTGAATAAGAGGGTAGAAAGACAGTGGGTAGAAATCTTTGGTTCATAGGGCACCTGGGGGGCTCAGTTGGTTGAACCACTGACTCTTGATTTGGGCTCAGGTCCTGATCTCAGGGTGGTGAGATGGAGCCCCACATCGCATCAGACTCCCTACTCAGTGGGGAGTCTGTTTGAGATTCTCTCTCTCGGGGCACCTGGGTGGCTCGGTTGGTTGAGCGGCTGCCTTCGGCTCAGGTCATAATCCCAGGGTCCTGGGATCGAGCCCCGCGTCGGGCTCCCTGCTCGGTGGAGAGTCTGCTTCTCCCTCTCCCTCTGCCTGCCTCTCTGCCTACTTGTGCTCTCTATCTCTCTGTCAAATAAATAAATAAATAAATAACCCATGCTTAAAAAAAAAAAAAAAAAAGAGATTCTCTCTCTCCCTCTGGCCCTCTCCCTACTCACATGCTCTCTCTCTCTCTCTTAAATAAATAAATAAATCTTAAAAAAAAAAGAAGAAGAAATCTTTGGTTCATTGGCTTAAAACAGGTATATTTGAAAGTTCTCATTTTTGATAAACTACAGGCTGTTTTCAATCTAGTACAAATATTCATGTACAAATATTAGTGGTCAGATGTTCCAAACAATGGTAATTGGTTGATGGACTGAAACTTTTTAACTAACATAATAAAGAAATAATAATTAAAACCAGAGAAGAAAACTACAAAACTATAAGTAGTCTTTGCCCCAAAGAACTTTCAGAGCCACCCTCACAGATGGTAACCAAGTTTGATAGGCCAGAGAGAGATAGGCAGTTTTCAGGCTTCCTTCTTGCGCCAAGATTATTGGACCAACGTCAGAGACAATGACCAATCTCTTTCAAGTTGGCCCAGAGGGATCTGGCAAGCAAAGTTCAAATCTCTGCAGAATATTTCATCCTTACAATGAACTACAGGCCCTGGTTGTGTTTACCATATGGGTTTATTCTTAAGTCAATTAAAAGATAAGCAGTCTCAGAAAACATATGGTACATATTCCACAATACTTTAGAGAAACTGCACAATGTATCTTCCATAGAATCTACAATTTAACAGAGAATTAAAATTTGCCTTACAGTCACACAAAACTTGCTAGTATCAGATTGTCCTTAAGTACAAGTAGATAAATTTATTTTGCCATTCTTAATAGGAGAAAAATTGCAGACCATCCAGTATAGAAATTCTGCAATTTTTGTTCTTTTAAGACTAGCAAAATGTATTCTTTTGCTAGCCATAATATACGAACCAATGTACACTCTTTTATACCTATGTAAGCCACATTCTCAAAGGCATGCAATACAGTTTAAAGAGTTTTTGGTTATTATGCCCTGAAGAAACATTTGAGATAACAATTCTACCAATTAATGTTGACATATTCTGTTTATTTAAAAGTATATCAGTATGAGGGTCACCTGGGTGGCTCAGATGGTTAAGCGTCTGCCTTTGGCTCAGGTCATGATCCTAGGGTCCTGGGATCGAGTCCCGCTTCTCCCTCTGCCTCTGCCTCTCTCTCTCTCTCTCTGACTTTCATGAATAAATAAATAAATAAAAACATTTAAAAAAATAAAAAATAAATAAAAGTATATCAGTATGAAAATTCTTTAATAATATTTCAATCATTCTTCAAGTACGCATGATTTAAAATTGCCATCTTTTCCTCTGAGTATAATAAAACATCAGTTTATAAGGTATGTCCAGGTAGTATCTGGGGTATATCTATTGGAGAAAGTGTTTTGGGGCACCCAAAGAAGATGACAAGATCTCTTTAATTTACAATGTAAAGCAACCATGCTATTTTATAGCAGGCAATTTTTGTACTTTTCTCCTTGTCTTTATTTTTAGTCTCTATGATGTTTTGTTCCCAGATGTCGGAATGTAGCTGAACAGGGGCTGCTGCTAATTATTGAGCAAATATCCATATGAAGTCCAGATGTTAATGTGTGATCATTTTTTTCTATCATCAAATACATTTCTTTTTGAGTCATGTTGAGATCAGATAAGAATCTTCCTACACTTTACCTTCGTCATTTGGAGCCCTTACTTTATTTAGTCTTCAGTCAGTTACCTATCATTTACCTACACTCTTATGTGAAGTTTATATCCAAATGAATTAACTTTATGTTTCTTATTTTGTTAAGTATAATCTGACTTAGATTTCCATAAGAAGAAAACCTCTTAAGAAAGACATTTTTATGTGCAATTTATAAAATAAAATGTTGAAACTAAGCACAAAGAGAATATCTGGAGAGAAAACAAACACTACATTTAGCTAGATGTTAACATCAAATGTTTTCTTCCAGAGAAATGGTTATTAATAATAGAAGAACAATATAAAACCCTAAGTTAATTGTGGGAATTTTCAAAGCTTCTCTGGGCTGGAAGAAAATAAAAAAGCAGTCAATCTCTCATGGCTTACCAATAGATCAATATATACTCTTCATATTAATAAATTTGAATATTTTAATTTGAAATTTATCTACTGAGTCTATACTTCAGAGCAATATAGCTGTTTAAGTAGAGAAAATTGCCACAATGCTTTCTAACACTAAATTCCTATTATAAACTAACTTCACATGGTTCTGAATCCTCTAGAAATATTAGCATTACAAACCGAACACTCGACACTAGAAAAACCACATTTCAGTAACTCTCATATGGGAATAAAATAAGACTAGAACAAAACCAAAACTTACAATTTTTTTTAAAAGTCAATAAGCTTAAAATTGTTATGGTACTACCATACAATTCCCTTTTTTGATTCTTGGAAACACTGAAAAGCACTTTATTAAAGTATATTTCAGTTACTCCCTCCATAAACACATAATTTTTTGTAGACAAAACTGGGTGAAGAAATCCAAGAGATATTATAATTTCAAACTGTATTTTTCCTCAAACTGAGGTGATAACATTACAAAGTCTTCCCACCAACTAAGGAGCAAAAGAGGCTGCTCATTGTCTGATTTGGCTCCAGATGTAGAAGTCATGGCATTGGCCTTCAGGAGAGTTGGTGGGAAACCAATTTCAACTGGTTCATATTCAAAATTTGAGCATGATACTGGTATATCTGATTGTTTTGTGTAAGAACTTATGGTATGGAAAGATATATTTTGAGAGATATCTAAATATAAAGTAGCTTTACATTATATTTTAATTCTCCAACAAATTATCTTGATTTTTCCATGCCAGGCAATTTTCACATATTTGTACATGAAACTTTGATTAAAAGAAATGAGCCATTCAGTGACTCAAAGAAAAGTTTTGGCATTAAAGAAAAAAAGTCACTACTTGCAGACTTACCTGTGGTGTCCCTAATCAATGAAAACCTTTCAATAACTCAAATACAGGTTAACTGAATGTGGTTTACTAATTATTATGCCAAACATTATGAACAAAAAAAGTTCAAAACCCATTATAGACCTATGCATCATGTGATATTAGAACACTAAATCTCTAACTGTAAACTATCATTTTGTACAACTTAATGAATAACAATTATGAGAATTAATCCATTAATCTGGGACTAGAAAAAAGCAGGCCATGTGCCTAAAAGAAACCAGATGATATATCGACAAGTTCTAGTTCTCTTTTTTCCTATTAGTAAACTGATATATTTAACAGGAATAAAAATCAATGGGAGTAGGGGTACCTGGGTGGTTCAGTCAGTTAAGCGTCTGCCTTCAGCTCAGGTCATGACCCCAGGGTCCTGGGATTGAGTCCTGCATCAGACTTCCTGCTGAGCAGGGAGCCTACTTCTCCCTCTGCCTCTCTCCCAACTTGTGTTCTCTCTTGTGCATGCTCTCTCTGTCAAAAAAATAAATAAAATCTTTTTTAAAAAAATTGATGGGAGTATATATCTAAGTTGGATCTTTTTTTTTTCATTTAGCCTAAAGGCATATGGAGAAAAAGGAAGTTATGATTAGATTTTACTAACCATGAGAGGGCTTTTAAACATTTTAAAAGAAAGTGAAATTTTTATGAGGTCATAGATCTTTCAAAATATTTTCCAAAGTTGTCATCTTTGGTATTGTGCTTCACATTTCAGGAGCTTGAACGCCAATCTGCATCCCAACATCATGGAAGTATCTGAAATATTAGATTTCCTTACAATGCTAAACAATGTCTAAAATTTAGGAGGAAACAGCATATCTGGGGGATGCTAGTAAGTAAAGCTTGTGTTCACAGTCCTCACTAGGGATGGGCCCCTAAAAGACACTATAATATAAATTTCAATTATGTTTCAATTAACAGAATCATGATTGTTTGTTACTTTGTGTAGCACTAACAATCTGGAAGCAAAAATTAACTTTGATGGATTGAAAAGCATCTTGGTAAAATCACCATTTCCTTGATTACTCAGTTTTATGTCCATAGATGAAAAAGTCTTCCTAAAGTGATTAGTACACCTACTTGATTCCAGGTAGGATTATACCTAGACCATCTAGTAAATGTAGTTGGTGGGGGGGAAAATACATAAAATACATCACATCAGAAACGATCATTTCTAGTTCCAAAGATTTTATTGTCACGAAATACTTTGTATATATCATTATAAGCCTTCTTACCCATACTGACCCCAGAAGACTAAACTCTGGACAATAAGGTTGGTTCTAAGATGAATCATTTTGTACACAGTCATCTACAGGCCAAGCTTTTAATGACAGCACAATAACACTGAAACATTATTTTTATGGCAGAAAAAAAATGTAGTATTTATTTCCCCAAAATTTCCACTGCATTTGTTAGTACATTTTTTCAAGAACAGAAAATGAAACACTTAGGGTATAAAGATTTATCTACACAAATAAAGTGAAATATGAGCAATGTGGACTTGTAGAAAGAGCACTGGTCCAAAGGTTTCCAGATGACTCTGACTAATAAGCCACAACACTTTAGGCAAGTGACTTGGCCTCTCGCTTACTATTTTTAAACAGTAAAATTGGGGGGCGCCTGGGTGGCTCATTTGGTGGTTAAGGATCTGCCTTTGGCTCAGGTCATGATCTCAGGGTTCTGGGATCAGGCCCAGTGGCAGGCTCCCTGCTCAGCAGGGAGTCTGCTTCTCTCTCTTCCTCTGCCCCTCCCCCTGCTCATGCTCTCTCTCCCTCTGTCTCTCTCTCAAATGAATAAATAAAATCTTTTTAAAAAATAAAAATAAATAAACAGTAAAATTGGAATAATAATGGCCATCTGAGAAAATTAATTACATAAGTAATATGGATTGGAGGATTCATAAAAATGCCAAATCCACCTTTATATTTAATAGCAGAATATGGGCCCTGAATTAACCATCTAATTTTCACAAAAGATATGATATACTGAGAAGTCGCAAAGTCCTACTAAAGCATCTAAAATTTTTCTCTCCAAGTAAACAGATATAAGATGGATGAAGCTTAATAGAGCACCAGAAGGCAGAAAAACAGAGGTTAAACATTCTATGAATACAAAAAGCCAGCTTAATATGAAAATAAATATACAGATTTACATAAAAAAGATAAGAAAAAATAATATACTTGTCACTTTATACTTTCATTAAAAAGCTTTATCAAATTTTTCCCTCTTCTGGGGGTATTAAAAACAAAATTTCCTGAGGTCAAGAGAAAACTATTTCAAGAAAACTATTCAAACTAATTCTTACTACACAGAACTAAAGAAATTGGAATGGCTTAAGATGAAAAAGAGAATGCTTTGTCTACTACTCTCTTAACATAAAAGGCCATTATGAAGAGGATGTTAACCAGTCGTTCTACACCATAACAAGATGAATGGATTTTAAAACATCAGCAGAAATACTTGTAAAATTTAGCAGGATAGGTCACACTTGGAATTATTAAGAATGTTTAATATGTGGATAGGCATTGAAACAGTCTAAGAGAGGGTATGTATTCAGGATCTTTAAGAACAGAAAAGATAATTTATCCTGAAAGTCTTGGCCTCACCTTGCTAAAGCTGGCTACTTGACAACTGACCTTTGAGATCATTTCAGGCACTTGGATTTTATAGTTTTTCTCAGAAAAGAAAAGGGCATTCTTAAATTGACTGTAGTTAATGATTTCTTATTTTATTACACGTATTATAATTTTAACACATCACTTTTTGCCAAATTAATAGCAATATTTTAGAAGAAGATGAGAAGCTCTGTATTCGATAATGAGTTCAATGCCAATCCAATCACTTTAACCAGGGCAGTTTTGATACAGATTAGCTATAAAACAATTGAATTTCTAACTTAGTTTAATACACACAATGAATACTAGTGGGTTTTCATTTCTAAAGGTAAGCATAATTGCACATGTCTGGCCAGATATAATTAAGTCTGAAAAGCTGAAACCTTTTAGCCAGTATTTAGAAGAAAAAATGTAATAGTACATTTCGTTATTAAATGTTACATGCCCTATAAAATGCCACAAAAGAGACATTTTATTTTTAAAAGATTATTGGTTATATTCAAAATGACCTTCTAGACCATTAGGTAGAATTTGTTTCTGTGGAGCACTGAAAGTGATACAGCCCTCATCACTTAACTGCTGATCTCTCGGTTCCCACATATTCCAGAACTAGAATTTGGCCTGCTGAGTTCTGGCAAGGCTTGTGTTGGTATCAAGCAAACTCCCTTCCAAAAAAGTGTTGGATAGCACTACCATAACTCCGAGTTGTACTGAAATCCAAATGTGAATTTCCTGGAACACATATGGGAACATGCAGTCAACAGATTTCTGAAACTGCATACCAGCACTTTGCTTTGCCTCTGCAAGTGCTTGCCTATCTTGGAAGAAAATCTATTAAAATCTTTTCCAATGGGTTCCGAGAGAAAATATTGAAACTAAAGTGGCCACTTCGCTAGTCAGCATCAAAGTTTTATATACTAACTTCCATATGAAGCTGGATGAATATAAAATGTTTTTTCTGTATACATGAGAGCACGCTACCAAAATAGCAAAAGATCAGAGTGACATTGACAGAATTGCAATTATCATCATCTTCTACACAAATTTTCTTAAATTCAGCCTTTTTGTCCTTCATCAGAACAAAGTTGAGTCTTAATACCTAAATTTGCTATTCTGTGCTTTTGCTCAATAAAAGGTTTTGGTAAAGGCTGCTTTACATTGCATTTTCTTAAACTACCTGATTAAAATCTTGGTTTCCATATATTTTAAATATTTTCACTTATTCATTTTCTACCACCTTCCACACCTTATATCCAAAGCAATTCTCTTGTTCCCTACCTGAACATGTTCTCCACTCTTCAGATTTCAAGTACTTGAAAAGAAATGACAAAGTTGAGTAAACAATTCAGCTTCTTTCTGATGTGTCATACCAATAGTCTGAGAAAGTCAAATTAACTGCTCTCTGTAATTAACCACTAGGTTTCTGATTGGTGCAGAGGGTTTTCCAATCTGGGTTTACTCAGTTTCTCAGGTAACCCTGGGCTTTTTTAAATTATAAAAAATTTATTCTAGCACAAGGCCTAATACATAGTAGCAAGAAAGGAGGACAAAGGGAGTTATATATGGAAATACCTTCTCTAAAATCTGAGGAACTACTAAATATAATAGAAATAAAACCTCTCCCCAGAATAAAAATCATTTTAAAAATAGGGTCATATATTTTCCTAAATGAAATTTTCATGCATAATCTAAAAAATATAAAAGAATTTTTAAAGACAACAGACTGGTACATAGGACTGAGTCTCAGAGCAGAAATCAGAACTGACAGGCCTCCACTGAGCAAGCTAGGCACATGTACATGAATCCAGGTCAGTTGACATAAAGTCACTATTTTTTCTCACCACACCTAATCCCAAAGTTGTTGTTGTTGTTTTAATGTGTTTTACTCATAAGATGACCGTCTGATAAAATGCCTCCTGCTCTGAAGTTGTAGGGCAAACTATTGTTTTAGATAACAGGTTTGAACCATGCTTGTGGCTATGTAATGGAGAGAGAGACTATCTCAGGTAGAGCCTATGTGGTATACACAGCACAGATTCAGACAGACCTGTGTCCAGGTCTGCTAGGCATCAGGGCAGCCCAACAGATGTTTATTTGAGTGAGAGGCAAAGGACCTCCTTGAGCAGAGTCCATCTTAATGGATAAGAGCCAACTTCATAGACTTGGCCCAATAAAAACAACTGAATTGGTCAATGGGGTTGGTAGTAAGTGTGACAGTGAATACAATAGGAGTTTACTACTAATCAAATTTGTCTTCTAACTCACCCTGATGTATGAGTTTTAGGGAAATAGAGACTACAAATTAGGACAGAAAACAAAACTAAAAAAGCTGTTTCTTAAAAAAACATTTCAGGGGCCCCTGGGTGGCTCAGTCGTTAAGCGTCTGCCTTCAGCTCAGGTCATGATCCCAGGGTCCTGGGATTGAGCCCCGCATCGGGCTCCCTGCTCCACGGGAAGCCTGCTTCTCCCTCTCCCACTCCCTCTGCTTGTGTTCCTGCTCTCGCTGTCTCTCTCTCTCTGTCAAATAAATAAGTAAAATCTTAAAAAAAAACCATTTCATAAGGTGTTGAGTGAGGTTCAAGCCAATCCTTGAGGATATACTCATTGGAAAAAAAATACTAAGACAACAGAAAGACATACTCCCCAATGACCTTACAGCACCATGAGGTACAGGATATCAGCTGTCCCCCAGCTCCATGAGGAACGTGATACACTGCACAGCTAACAGTGGCAGTATACCACAAGAACAATGGTATTGGGGATGCAGGGGCTAGAGATCATGGCTACCTGTGGAGGCTGAGAATGTAAGGAACACATGTTTGTTACCTATCATAATTCCCAGCTATAAGTAAGAAAGACTTTGAATACAGTCAAGTCCCAAAATAGCAGATGAAAGTGAGAGCCAAGGAAATATTGCTTATTTCTAATAATCCATCTCTATATACCCTCTTCCAGGTTAGTCTGGAACAACATGGGTTGTGTATTTATCACATACCAGTTAAGATTAGAAGTAGTTCAGATTATAAGAACTCAGGAAAAATCTAATTCTTTGGCATTTCTAAGCAGAGCAAATTGTTAAAAATACACTGATAAACTCACTAGCTTAATTTTGAAGCAAGGAATAAACCAGAAAATTGATTAAAATGCTCTTAGCAGTAATCACTACTTTCTTTTTATTGAAATTCTCCCCTTGCTTTCTATAAACCTGATTTTTTTTCCTAACTTCCTAGTTATTCCATCTTAGATTTCTCAACTTCTTTTTCCGTTCACCTCTTAAAGGTCCATGTGCTCCAAAGCCCCATCTTTTGTCCTCAGATCATTCTCTGTATGTTCTTCCTGGAAGATCTCAGTCCAAGCAGTTTCACTTACAATTTATGTGCTGACAATTTTCTTATATAGCTGACATGGTTAAAAAACAAATCATTAAGTGACACCTGGGTGGCCCCGTCGGTTGGGTGTCCAACTCTTGATTTCAGATCAGGTCATGATCTCAGGGTCCTGGGATCAAGCCCTGCACTTGGCTCCAAGCTCAGGAGGAAGTCTGCTTGAGGATTTTTCTCTCTCCTTCTTCCCCCCTCCCTCCCCCCACTCATGCGCACATGCTCTCTCTCTCTCAAATAAATAAATGAATCTTTAAATAAAAGAAACAAATCATTTCAAGTTTTCAAATCTCAGAGAAATGGGGAGGATCAGGGATCTGGTGAGTAGAAGCAAAAGTAAAAGAAAGTTCAGGTAGGAAAAAAAGTGTGTATTTATAGCATAGCATCTACAATACCTTTCAGATAACTGGGCTACTCAGAAGACACTTTACTTGAAAGTGTTAACAATTTTAACCCAGTAGAAGCATTTGTAGTCTTTTCACCAATATAATCTGGCCAGGGTGTGTTAGGAGAAACAATCCCCAAATCTCATATATTTTGTTTAGCCAGGAAAAATCCTTGAAGGATGAGGGAATCTTATCCATTGCTCTGTTTTATTTCACTGCTTCAATTGCACATCTTTTAAAAATGTGATCTAACATTATCAGATTCAGAAGAAGAAAAAAAAAAAAAACACTGGGGTCAGAACATTTGGGAAGTAAAAGAGAAAGTTAGTGTTCAATATGCCAAACTCAAGCCTCAGAGGAAGGTCTTCCTTCTAATCACCTGATGTGGTAGAAGTTTATGTACTTTTAAATCAACAGGTGTTTATCTCATAAAATACAAATATTATGCTATTTTAACAACATCCTTGGCTGTCCTAAGGATACTTAGGATAAAATAGGAGGAAAAGCTCTCCTGTCCCTGAGGCAAGGATTTCAGCTGACTTGACCATGTCTGTGTGCATATGTGTAGTAGGATAGTGGTGAGGGAGATAAAGTGATGGTCTTTCTTGCTTTGTAAAACATTTATTGGATGAATTGAAGACATCAACTATACAGATGTCTACATCTGGCCTCTCCGGCACCCATTGTTCTCAAGAGAGTTCAAACCCTTTCTAAAGCAGTATCACTGCCTCACCAGGACCCACAGTGAGAAATCAGTCAGATACATGTGCAAAACAACGTTCTGCCTACTCCATGTGTTCAATGTCTAGCAAAGATACAGGCAATAAACAGTGTAAATGTGTAAGTTACACTGATGTGTGTCATATATATATATATATATGTGTGTGTGTTTTTTTAATCGTTTTATTTAAGAGAGAAAGACAAAGAGTGTGAGAGAGAGCGAGCATGAATCGGGGGGGTGGAGGGCAGAGGGAGAGGGAGAAGCAGTCTACTAGCTGAGTGGGGAGCCCAACATGGGGTTTGATCCCAGGACTCCAGAATCATGACCTGACCCGAAAGCAGATGCTTAACCGACTGAGCCACCCAGGAGCCCCAATGTCTGCCTTTTATATTTTATTTGAATGGGCCATTTATAAGCAGTCTTGTACTGAACTAAAATACTAAAGTTTAAATATATTCTTGGCAAACCATCCTTTCCTATATGGAGCATAGGCTCATCTCACTTAAGAGAGTTTATAAAATGCCAAATTAAGTTTTACTTCTATTTCCCTTCATCACTTACTTGTAAGTATAAATTTTTTAAAGATTTTTTTTTTTAGTAATCTCTATACCTAATGTGGAGCTTGAACTCACAACCCCAAGATCAAGAGTCACATGCTCTACTGACTGAGCCAGCCAGGTGCCCCTGTAAATATAAATTTAATATGCACCACACACCTGATATGTTCAAGATACTGTGCTAATAAATCAAGGATGGGAGGGGGTTTAGGGAGGAATGAGATGTGGCCCCTGCATGAAACATCTCACAATCTATTCCAGACACAGACACAAGGTCACTAACCTTAAAACCAGGCATTCAATGATAAGTGAGATGACAGTAGCCACAGGATATGGTGAGAGAACAGACAATTGAGCTGACCTTGGAATTCAAGGATATGTTTTCCCTATGGAAGGAAGAATATTGCAGGCAGAATGTTAAGCATAGACCAAGTCATGGGGAAATGAAAAAAAATGTATCAAAATTAAAATGCTTCTTGTTCTCCTTGGCAGGACAAGCTTGGGGGATCAGTGGAGAGGTATTTTCAGGTGTGCTCTGGGGAATTCTTACGTCCCTGGAGAAGTTATCTGACATGCAATAAACCCACAAAGGAAGAAATAAAAATGACTAATAAATATGTTTATTTGCTAACTGGATAGCAAAGAAACACAAAATATTTATTTTTTACCTATCAATAATATAAGTAATAATAACACTCTGATTTGGCAAGAATGTGCAGAAAATGGACATTTTTATATATTTCTTGAGATATATCCTAAGGAAATCATCAGCCTGCAAGAAAATATATTAACAAAGAGATTCATCAGGACATCATTTAATAGTAAAGAAAAGTTTGGGAAAAAAACTAAATGTCCAACAATAAGAAAGAGGTTAAATAAATTAGTATACAAATAAAATATAAAATATTATGCAGTCATTAAATATATTGGAATAATTAATGAGAAGAACTTATGTGCATGCTTAATGTTAACTGAAAAAATTATGTCTATGCATAGAGACAGAAAACTATGAGAATGCATAAAAAAATAGTGGCATGTTACATCAGTGGTAGATAAAATAATGGTTTTTGTTTTCTTTTTCTCCTCATCTGCATTTTCTAAAATTTCTAAGATGAATGTGCAATGATATTATATCAAGAAAAATCATTTACCCAACTGAACAAAAAAGCAGAAACACAGTTCTTGGTTCCTATACTGGAAAAAGGGCAAGGTACCTTATGGTAGTGAGCACAATTTTCCTTTTGCCACTGAAAGGAAACATTGGAAGAAGGGGGTTTTACACCCCCTTTTAATGAATAATAATCACTTATTATAGTGTGAAGTTATTGCTCTCCCTCATTGCTCCACCCAGCCACACACACAGAATCTGCCCCCCAACACAAACTTGAATAGACAACTTCCAGGGAGTACTCCTCTCCAGTACTGCCTTCCACTAGACCATTCTATTAGGAATCTAAGGAAACATTAACTCTTTGAAGTTGCTAGATATGTCTATACTTATACCATGGCAAAATAGAGTCATGTTCAACCAAATTAGGGAAAAATACTCAGTTCCATGACATTATTTTAAAATATATTCAAACACTCTGCATTTTTCCTCAGCATTTAACAAGCTCTGTAGTTTATTGATTACAGTGGAGGTACGGTCTCTTCCAGTGGGTTTAGGACTTAATTAGGAAATAAATGTCAAGACACACATGTGTCATTATATAGGTATGTGAGAAAGTGAGTTTAACTCTCATAATCAAGGCCTTGTGGCAAATAATATAGAAATAATGCCTGGTTTTATAGTTTTGGTAAAACTTGATTTTCCTGAAGAATCTTAGTTTTTCTCTTGAGTTAAAACATTCATTTTGCTAGTTCAGGGCATTTGGTAACTTTGTTAGGACAAAAGTGAGATACTGCCAATATAGTTTATTTTAAAAGTTTTATGCCCTTCCTTTCCTTAACAGGATAGGGGTTTATAAATAAAAAAGCATAGTTTTCTTTTTGACTTTCAATAGTGAAAATATAAAGATAGTTTCATGGAAAATGAGTTTGTAGATTTCAAAAAAAAAAAAAACGTTCATCGGTTCTGCTGTAACACACATACATATTCCTAAAACTTCTTACTATGCAAAATTGTTGAACAAAAACACAGGGCTTATGGGGAAAATGGGCACATTAGTGGCACATTACTCAAAAACTTTGTTAGTTACACATTTTTAAAAATATGGAAACCACTTATATATCTTCTATGGCAATCCAAATCAAAATCCCAGTAAGATTTTTGTGGATATCAACAAACTGATTCTAAAGTTTATATGGAGAGGCAAAGGTCTCAGTAGAGCCAACACAATATCAAAGGGAAGGAGAACAAAATTAGAGGAGAGATACTGCCCAATTTCTAAACTTACTATAAAGCTACAGTAATCAAGATTGTGGTATTGGTGAAGGAATAGACAAATACATCAATGTAACAGAATAGAAAAACCAGAAATAAACCTCCATATATATAGTTAACTGATTTTTTTTAAACGAGTAAAGGCAATGCAATGGAGCAAAAATAGTCTCTCCAACAAATGATACTGGAACAACTGGGCATACACTTGCAAAAAATGAACCTAGATACAGAGTTTAGACTCTTCACAAAAATTAAGCAAAATGGATCATAGACCTAAATGTAAAATACAAAACTATAAAATTCCTAGAAGATAATATAAGAGAAAACCTAGATGACCTTGGGTTTGGCGATGCCTTTTTAGATACAAAATCAAAAATACAATCCATAAAAGAAATAATTGGTAAGCTGGGCCTCATTAAAATTAAAAACTTCTGGGGGTGCCTGGGTGGCTCAGCTGGGTAAGCGTCTGCCTTCGGCTCAGGTCATGATCTTGGAGTCCTGGGACTGAGCCCTGCATCGGGCTCCCTGCTCAGTGGGGAGCTTGCTTCTTCCGCTGCCTCACCCCCTGCTTGTGCTCTTTCTCTCTCTGTGTCAAATAAATAAATAAAAATCTTTAAAAAAAATTAAAAACTCCTGCTCTGTGAAAGACAATATTAAGAGAATTAGAAGACAAGCCACAGACTGGAAGGAAATATTTGCAAAAGACAAATCTGATAAAGGACTTAGCCAAAATATACAAAGAATTTTTTAAATTCAGCAATAAGAAAACAAACAACTGGATCTTAAAATGGGCCAAAGAATTTAATAGACACCTCACCAAAGAAGATATACAGATGACAAATAAGCACTTAAAAAGATGCTCCACATGGTATGTCATAAGGGAAATGAAAATTAAAACAATGAGATATTATTATAAATCTATTAAAATGGCCCAAATCTGAAACACTGACAATACCAAATGCCATCAAGGATGTGCAACAACAGTAACTCTCATTCAATGCTAGTGGGAACACAAAATGGCTCAGCCTCTTTGGAAGACAGTTTGGTGGTTTCTTGCAAAATTAAACATACTCTTACCATATGATCCAGCAATCACACTCCTTGGTATTTACCCAAAGGAGATGAAAACTTGTGTCCATACAAAAAAACTGTACACAGATGTTTAGAGGAGATTTACTAATAATTGCCAAAACTTGGGAACAACGAAGATATCCTTCAAGAGGTGAGAGGATAAACAAAATATGGTACATCCAGACAATGTAATATAATTCAGCGTGAAAAAGAAATGAGCTACAAACCATGAAAAGATAAGGAGAAAACTTAAATGCATATTACTAATTGAAAGAAGCCAGTCTGAGAAGGATAAATACTATATGATTCCAACTACATGACATTCTGGAAAAGGAAAAACTATAGATACAATAAAAAGATCAGTTTTGTGCGGGGAAAGATGAATAGACAGAGCAAGGAGGATTTTTAGGCAATAAAAATAGTAAAATATTTTAATGATGGATATAGGTCATTATACATTTGTCCAAACCCATTGAATGTGCAACATCAACAGCAAACCCTTAGGTAAACCATGGACTTTTGGTGATTATAATGTGTCAATGTAGGTTCATCCTTGGTCAAAAATGTACCATTTTGGTAAGTAATATTGATAATAGGGGAAGACTCTGCAAGTACAGAGGCAGGGAATATATAGGATATCTCTGTACTACAATCTTTTCAATTTTATTATAAATAAAATTACTCTAAAAATGGAGTCATTAAAAAAATAGAATCCTAATAAAAATACATAACATTACAATAAATATGGTACTTTACGTTGAAAAAAAGACCTGAAGTTTTCTTGTAAATATGGGCATCTGAAAGGTTGGAGCTTGTGAGTTACTGTGAGGTAGTGGTGTGAAAATTATCCTAAATTGGACTTAAAGTTATAACACTAGATGTAAATGAATGGGGCTCTTAACAGAGTAAACTGAGGTAGTTGGTAGATGTTTGAAGTGTCCACCTGTGTGCATTTTGTGTATTCCTATGTGGTTTTGTTTGGTACCATGCACTTTCCTGCATTCAAACAGTGTTTTTTGCAGACAAAGTTGTGCATTAGCAAATGTCAGATTCACATTATGCTCAAATTGTTCCCAAATACATCAACCATTTTAGAACAAATTCACACTCCCAAAACAAAGACATTTGCCTATGGTTAATAAGATTGTGTGACAGACACTAGGTTGATTCAACTACTATACAATTCCAACCTCTTATTTTTGCTTACCTATATTATAGAGGGTGAAAAAATTAAAATGCAATTGAAGCTATAGGTTGCCATGTGACACAATTCTTATTAATTACATCAAGGAATAAGACAGTCTGAGCAATGAGGCATAAACACTTGGGAGGTGAGCATAATGTCCCAGTTGATGATTATGTCAGATAGGAGCCCTTACTAAAATCCTCTTCTCCTATGATATCCCAATAGGCCAAATCACTGGAAATGTGCACAGATCATAGTATAGAATACTGATGATTAGCTCTATTGTCAGAAAATATATATTGAAATAAATTTGGTTGCAAATTATGTGACTTGTATATGAATACTCACAGAAGCTTTATCCACAAGTCAAGTGTGGAAACAACCCAAATGTCCATCAACAGGTGAGTAGATAAACAAATTATGGTTTACCCAAACAATGGAAGACTACTCAGCAATTAAAAGGAAAGGAATATGATATTTGGAATTCCATAGATAAATCCCAGAAGCATGATTCTGAGTGAAAGAAATCAGATACAAAATATTTCATACTATATTAGTCCATTTATATGAAATTCTAGGAAACACAGTCTCCTCTATAGGGATAAACTAGATCAGTGCCTGCCTGGGGCTTGGGGAGAAGACGAGTATGGGCTAAAAAGGGGCAAAGGGGAACTTTTTTTAGTTAACGGAAATGTTCTATATCTTGATTTGATAGAGGTTACATGATTGTATCCTTTTAAAAACTCATAAAACTGTACATTTAAAGTGTATGCTATTAATTGCAAATAAATTACATTTCATTAAAGTTGATTTTTAAAGATATCAAACTAGCCAAACTACTTGATATTCTTGGGACCCTTTGGCCAACAATTCAAGCTCTAATTCTCAAATCTTGATGTTCACAAGTGTAGCCAGAAAGGAAGAAATTATAGACTATGACCATATAAACTTATTACACCTCACCTTATGAATTTGGGTTTCTTCCCTAATTTTTTACACTATCTAACTTCAGTTCAACATGTCAAAGTACTACAAAGAACTCATTAATATACTCAGTCTTACTTCCAACAGTTTTAAGCTGCCTTTCTTTGACATTCTCTCAAGAAATCTCTAAATGACCCAAAACCTGGAGACTTCATTTTTTGGAAAAGAAAAATGTTTTAAAATTATCTTTGAAAGGACCTTGTCATATATTTTTTACCTCTTGCAAACTCTGGTGTATAGAATTTTGATTCACGACTCCCTGATAAAAAAGACAACATATGGAATCATATAAAATATTCTCCCATTGGGAGATTAGAATTTTAGGAATCCCCCCAAAACAAATAATTTTCAGGAGGTTGTAGTACCCACCAAAGGCCTATGACCAAGTAGACAACTGCAGGAAAGAACAGCTTCCATCCAAGACCCATCAGTTAAGATTCAAGTGACCACAACCACAGATCATCAAACTAATTTGCTTGCTTTTTCCCACCATTTTCTTGTTTTGTTGTTTATTCTTCCCTCTTTGCTAGTTTAAAGTTCTGAGTTGTTAACAGAACTAACTATGATATCTGTAATAGATTAACATGTAACTATGATATTTATAAAATCCCTTTCCTTAATGTTGATTTTTGCATCCTTAGCCACTCCTTGGTGGCATATTTTACCCAAATCATTAGCAGATTGTAGCAAGGTAATAAACTTATACTAAGGAGTGATTAAAGATATAGTTTTATTCATGTATTATAATAAACTGATATTAAAGGAAGCTGGATGACACTCCTTTAGTACCAATTCCTTGTAATACATCAGATAATTTCCTGGGAATTTGTACTAAGTGACACTGTAAAGGAAAAATACCACAATTTTTTAAAATTAAAATTAAAAGGAGAAGGAGAGTAATGGGAAGAAGAAGAAGGATAAGAAGAAGAAGAGAAGAAGAAATAGAAACCTAAAACCCTCTTTCATATTATACCTTGATATAGAGGGGCTTTGTCACCAAAAAAAATTTGAGGCTGTTTTTTTTGTTTGTTTTTTTTTTTTTTTTTTGAGAACTAGCTTTGGTAACCAAAGTCTTACAGAAATAAGACTGGGAAATAACTAAGGAAGACTGGGTGCATATGTGGTGGCTATCTCACTTTTACAGACCTTACAAATAGTCACTACTTAGACTCAACATGAAGCTCTTTTGCTTTATATCTACTTGATAATTTCTATAATAAAAAAGGGATTGTCCGGTGCAGTACCACTTTTATTATGTGGTAATAAAACATTACAATACTCTGAAAACTTTGCAGGGATGTTTTGGCTAAAAAGAGATCATGGTCCTTAATAACTAGTGACATAAAATATCCAGCCGAAAGCCTATCGGCTACTGCTCTTCAGTAAGATAAGGATTTGTTGTATCAGTAAACTGATGTCTGACTTCAGAATAAAGCTCAGTTTGGCTGTTGGGTCTTCTCAGAAAAGAGAAAGAGAGAGTTAAAAAAAGGAAAAGAGAGAAGGGAGAAAGAGAAACTTAAAAAATTTAACTATAGAAGGGAAAAAATGGTGCCTTGATTGGAATCCAAATGTCACCCCTGAAGAGGAATTTAGGACTGCTCTCTTCTGTCCCAAACCTCTCATTTTTATTCTCTATGAAAGACTCCAAGAATGAGGAGAATCCTACATGCTATGAGAATTGCAGGAGAATTATACAATATTTATAAGTCATAAAACCCTGGCCAAAGTTGTTCATGAAGTTGAAAACGCAGTTGTTCAAAATACAACCACATTAGATATAATACTGACCACTCAAGGGTGAACATCTATTGTCATATCCCTACAAATCTCTCTGGGATCTTTAATATTACTAAACAGACCCAGGAAATAAATAAAGAAAATATGAAATTAAGTAATTTGGCCATTCCCCTATATCAGGTGCTACTGGCACTAGGGATTGGGAATGAGATGTGTTCTCCTGATTTAATTAGGGTTCAAGGATCCTGGCTTAGAAGAGGCCTACAAACTCTGATCATGATCTTTCTCTAAGTATTTGCTTTTGTTATAAAGCTCAAATAAACTTTAGAGTCCTAAATATTGTTGTATAGCCACCATCCAGTCAAATGATTCAACAAATGATCATCCAACAAAAGAATAGGAAAATGACTCCCTCCAAAATTCAGTACATAAGCCAAGACCTCAAACAGTATTACAGATCTGGATCAGCCATGTCTCCAGATGGCAGTGGTCTATATCTTCCAGCTCAAGCTGAAGAATTACCACAAAATGAGCAACTAAGAGTTGAGTTTACCTGTGTGGTCTTAGTTCCCCTCCCACAAATTATTTTATGTTCTCATAGGTACATACACTCATGTGTCCTAGTCAATCCTTCAAACATGATTTAGAACTGTGGGAAAGGATCCAATTACTTGTTCTATAAAGTTCTAAATGCCTAGGTCAAGTAGGAAAAAGTGAGAAATAATCTGATACATTATACTAGCTAAATAAAAACTCTAAGTGGTCCAAAACATCACATAGACCTTTTACAGCCACATATTCAAATATGTCATGATTAACTCAGCCCCTCACTCTTCAAAAATTATTAATTAAATGAAACTCAGTTTATCTCTGTGGGGTCCTCAAGATGAATCTCACAAAATAGAGTATTTATTTTGAAAGGACATCAAAGTTTAGAGAATATTTTTCGTAGACTTTTGGTGAAAGTTTTTGAGACTGAATAGATGTTGGTAGGTTAAGAATCTAGGTTCTATATATTATTCACCATGCTATAAAAAGCTGGAGTGAAGGGGGGTGGGAGGGATGGGGTGGCTGGATGATGGACATTGGGGAGGTTAGGTACTATGGTGAGCGCTGTGAATTATGTAAGACTGATGAATCACAGACCTGTACCCCTGAAACAAATAATACATTATATGTTAATAAAAAATAAATTTAAAAAACTGCATTGAGATATCACCACACATCTGTTATAGGATGGCTATCATTTAAAAAAAAAAAAGTTTGGAAAAAAACATAGAGTCCAAAGGAATTTCCTTACTATGTAATGTCTTCCAAAAGTTAAACAAAAACTTTAATGTAATCTTTTATAGAACCTAATTTATTAGTTAAGATAACAACTTTTAAATACATATTAATACATATTTCTTCAAGGTCATAAAAAATACACTTGTCTTTTACTGATAGCAATGCTTTATCAGTATCTACCATGTTTCATTACTTGGAAAATGCTATATTCCTAAAAGATAGTATTTCATGTTACACATCACCACCACCCACCACCCACCCATCCTCCATCATTGCAGACATTTTCCTATTGTTTACTTTTTATCTAAAGCAAAGACTTTGTAAAGCAAAGATGACTTTGATATGGTTCTCTTATTAAAATTATCTAGAATGGATGTGGATCTCAGTGTCTTACCTGAAAGTTACTCTGTAGGATATTTATCAACACTTGTGTATCTAGCTGCTCATTTCTGCACACTCAAGAAGGATTCCGTGAAGTACCACAATGGACATCAAGATGGCACTTTTGATCAGGTATCAAATTTTTCCATGTCCTTTCTGTTTCTGTAGAAAATTGAATAAAGGTAGAAAAGGTGGGGAAAGAGTCAGTTTCAAAAACAAAACAGATTGGAAAGATAATGACTACATTACAATGACTCATTTTCTTTTATTTCCAGCTAAGAATTTCCAGTTTAGAAAGATCTTCATACACTTAAAGATGTACTCAGAGATGAAAGAAATTCCTACAGCCACTAGATGTCATTGTGATGTCATTCAAATATTGATGGACAACATATATCTGATAAAGTTAAAAAGAAAGTTTCATATTTTTTTTTCTGAAGGAGAAAACATGAAATATTGTTATTATCTTGAAAATAGTGACAAAATATTGTCTTCATCAGGAAAAGGCTAAAGGTCCTACTATCTGCTGAAAAAAATTCTCCAAGCCTTGGAAAAACAATTAATGGTGGTTATTTGATGTCATTCTAGTTTTACTACTTCAGAAGATGCTGTTCGTTCTACACATATGTTTTAATTCTGAAATTTGCAGCTGCTACCGCTGTTACTTACCCAACTTTAAATGGGAGGAAAAAATGGATGTGTGAAAGTTGAGGGTAAATTCAGGTGAAGAGGAAAAGGGAGAAAGATAAAAAGGTTCTTATCTCATAGTCCCTATTTTCTTTGTGAGTTACAGTGAAGGCAGGGTACATTTTTTTTAGAGTGAAGGAAGAAATGGTGTGTAGTTGATTGGTGAAGAGAGGTGAAGTTTTCACATAACTTTTGTAAGTAATAGGAGAGGATTATGGACTATGTTACATGCAATGAGCCCACTAAAATTCATATATTGAAGCTCTAACCCCCAGTCTGACTGTTTTTAGAGATGGGGCCTTTGAAGAGGTAAATAAGGATAAATGAGGTCATATGGGTGGGGCCCTAATCCATTAAGTGTCCTTACAAGGTGATGGAGAAACAACCAGGGACATGTGTGCCCAGAGAAAGAGCATGCAAGGACACAGTGAGAAGGTGGCCATCAGCAAGCCAAGGAGAGAGGTCTCAGGAAAAACCAAATCTGCCAACACCTTGATCTTGGATTTCCAGTTTTCAGACTGTGAGAAAACAAATTTCTGTTTTTTAAGCCATCCAGCCTAGTATTTTGTTACAGCAGTCCCAGAAGACTAATGCAAAGAGGTATATAGCTAGATGAAAATAGATTACTTGTGTAGTTAACATTAAAAAACATAATTTGGAATAATTGTATGGCAGATAATGATAGTGACCTTCTCAATATTTATTCTCCTCTTCCTTACTAGCAAAATGTGATTTCATTCAGAGCAGCAGTGTGCTGGTACTGGATACATATTGTTGGATACATACATAGGTACAGCCACTTTTCTCTGGACCTCCTTTCTTTTGCCTTGCCTGTTCTTTGGAAGTGAGGCTGAAGATGACAAACTGCATTTGGCCTTAAAGAAATCATGAGATGACTATGGGGATTAAAGCCAAATGATAGGGATAGTGGAGCAGAGAGAAGGAGCTTGGAATACTAATGGCATAGCAGAACTACTGTATCAGCCCTGGACTGTCAACCTCTGGATTTATTACTCTTTTTAAAACAATAAGTGTCTTATTCAATTAAGCCATTGTACTTGAGTTTCTGTGGTGTGCATTCAACTGCAATCTTTGACTGATAGAGATACCAACTTCATAGACAGATTTATCTAAGACTAAAGTTTTGCAAGGTATTATATTGCAGGAAGACTAAGGAATAAATAAAGTGAATCAATTGACCAGAGACTGGTAGAAGTTCAATCTAGATTATATGGTATAGAGAAATAGAAGAGAAGGTATATAAGGAAGGCCTAGTTTAATTGGGAAAATTAGAGGGAAAAAGGAGGTCTTTAAAAAGTTGGGGAATGCATGTGGAGAGAATAAGTAAATGAAATGACCAGAAAAACAAAAGTGTGATCCAAGTGATATATTGGACTTTAAGATTTTATAATGCATTTCACTTATATGTGGAATTTAATCAAGAAAACAAATGAACAAAGGAGTAAAGTAGAGAGACAAACAAAAAAACATAGTCATAAATACAGAAAACAAACAGGTGGTTGCAGAGGGGAGGTGGGTGTGAGGAGGAGTGAAATAGATAAAGGGGACTGAGAATACACTTATCTTGATGAGCACTGAGAAATGTATAGAACTATTGAATCATTATATTGTACCTCTGAAACTAATATAACACTGTACATTAATTATACTTGAACTTTAAAAAAAGATTTCATAATGGAATAGTTCCAGATAGCAACAATTTTCATGATATAGCCATTGTTAATAGTGGCCAAAGTAGAAGAAAGTAAAGATCTCCAGCATCAAGATCAAGGATGTTGTCATCCACATAGACAATGATGACAGGCAGGAAATATGGCAGGATATGAGTTAAAAACGAAGATTACAAGCTTTATGGTGAAAGGTTTCATGAAATCTGTAAATGTTATCAATAGATGACAATGTGGAAGAGTAGAGGGTAGTATGGCTAGATCACATGAATTTCAAAGAAGATAAATTTTTATAGGATAACAGAGCAACAAGTAGTTAAGAATACATATTTTCTTCCCAGTCTCTTGGTATTTGGAAGTAGCTTCTGCTTATCTCCCCAATTCTCTTTCAAACAGATACCCACTAAATGTTTATTAAATGAATAAATAATGATTACCTTCTCAGTCCTAACTGTATTCCATCCCCCACCCAGAAGCCCTCTGGATACTAGTTAGTAGCTAATGATAAGTTCCTAAATTCTCATTTTCTTAAGAAAGAGAGCAGGCTGACATTTTAGAAAGATTTGAGACTGAAAAAAAAAAAATGAACCTGGGCTTCAGTGATGGTGAAGTGTCCCTATTTTAATGCAATTTTCACCAATTAAACATCTTTACCTTTAAAGGATCTATTTGGGCGTTCTTTTCTTCAGTGGAGATAATCATACTTCCCAATTAGGCCTTGAAGTGAAACTTTCCTTTAAAGCTTCTTCCCAATGAGGACCTAGATTTCCAGTGTGACAATTTCTAATGCCAATCTCCTCTTTCTCAACTGACCCTTCAATGAATCTTTGCAGATGATTTGGTCTAGATTTTGCAACTCTACCACCACCAAACAACAGTTTTCAGTCACTACACTGTGACTTACCTAACATATCCTTTTAACCCTAATAATATAATGTTTATTTTCAGTAACTACCATTTCTCCCTTGAAATGTGGCTAAAGTACCAGATGCAAAGACACTTACCTGTTTGCTTACCCTACTTTACTGAATCCTACATAATCTGGTTCTAAACTTCCTCTCCCATCTCTATTCATACCATTTTCCTAGTAGGTAACTAAGGCCCAGCACACTGACCTTCTTTATTTTCCTTAACAGCCAAACCAGTTTCTAGCTCTTTTACCTGGAGTGCTCTACAACCTGATCATCCTAGGGTTGGCTCTTCCTTATCATGAGGATCTTACTGTAAATATCCCTGTTCAGACTTTCCCCAACACCTAAAGGAGCAAGTCAGCCACTATTTATAGTACCATGTAGTTCTTTGCATCTCATTTATCACTACCCGTGGTAGGCTGAAAAATGGCTTTTCAAAGCTGTCAACATCCTCATCCCCAAACCTATGAATATGTTACTACCTTACAAGGCAAAAGAGACTTTACATGTGATTAAGTTAAGAATCTTGAGATGGGGAGATTAGCCTGGACTAAACAGGTGGGCGCGATACATTCACAAGGATCCTACAAGAAAGAAGCAGGAGGTTTAGGGTCAGAGAAAGGAGATACTATGCTGGGAGCAGAAGCATTACATTTTGAAAATGGAGAAGGGGTCACAAGCCAAAGAATGCAGGAGATATGTAGAAGCTGGATTCTCTCCTAGATACCCCAAAGGAAACACAATTCAGCTGATACCTTGATTTCAGCTCAATGAAATCCATTTCAGATTTCTGACTTCCACAACTACAATACAGTAAGTTTGTGTTAAGTCACTAGGTTTGTGGAAATTTGTTATACTGGCAATAGAAAACTAATACCCTAACATTTTTCTTGTTTTATTCATTTGTTATTTGTTTATCATCTGTCTTCCTTTAAAACTATTTTTTTTTAAGATTTTATTTATTTATTTGAGAGAGAGAGAATAAGCGGTGGGGAGGGACAGACGGGGGTGGGGGGCAGGGAGAGAAAGAAGCAGGCTTCCTGCTCAGCAGGGAGCCTGATGCAGGGCTCGATTCCAGGATCTGGAGATCATGACCCAAGCCGAAGGCAGGTGCTTAACTGACTGAGCCACCCGGGCGCTCCCCTTTAAAACTCTATTAGGGACAATAGCCTTGGTGGGATTTTTTGTTTCTGTTTGTTTTTTTCAACATTTTATTTATTTGAGACAGAGAGAGAGAGAGCACAAGCAGGAGGGGGCGGTGGCGGTAGTGAGAGGCAGAGGGAGAGGGACAAGCAGACTCCCCACTGAGCAGGGAGCCTGATGCAAGGCTCAATCCCAGGACCCTGAGATCATGACCTGAACTGAGGGCAGATGCACTTAACCGACTAAGCCACCCAGGTGCCCCAAGAGCCTTGTTTTTTATATTTATTTTCCTGATCTGAGAGCAGTGCCTGGAACATAGGAAGCACTTATTAAAATTGAATTGAGTGAGTAATTGCTTTTTGGTACACAAATTTGCATTTTGTGGACCAAAAAATTTTATTCTTTCCCTAAATATAAAAACTTTATGCTTTTTAAATGTGAAAGGGAAAAAAAGTGTTTGGCAGAGATAAAAGTGCACTAGCCATTCTAATCTCAATATTAGAGGACTGATATTTAAGAGTTAAGAACATGTTCCCTCTCATCCTGATTCACCTTTCTTATAAAAAGGATGTCATCTGCCTTGATATTTGTAATCCTTTGCCAAGGCATGTGCTGTTGGTTTTTAGTTCAAGTCTCTGGGTCTCCATGTAATCTATTAACCAAAGAGTTGACATAATTATTTTTAGAGCTATAAAGGGTGGTAAAGCTGCCATCACCTTATCTAGAGTTGATTGGGAATTGAAAAGTTATTTCACCATAGATGATTTTCTAAGGATGTATCTGTATGTGAAAATTTCCTGGAAATACTAATTTTAAAATATGTTTCAGCATTTGTAAGTGTCAGCATATCTGTAGAGGGATAATTTTGCTTCTATTTTTAGACTAATAGGCTTATAGACTAACATATCATTTATGAACTTGCATGAGATGGATTAATTAGACCATGTCAAAAACAACATTTCCAAATTTTCTTAACCACCGACATAATTTCCCCTGAGCCATATGGTATCCAGAGCTTGGGCTGGTGGGTTAGAGTTGAGAAGGCTGAGATGGAGTGAAGGACTCTAAGTTTAAAGGTTATCTTTTTCCAACTAGAAGATTTTCACCAGTTCTGTTCCATAGATTCCTCTTACTTCTAATCAAAATCTTATTGTCAGCAACTGATCTCAGTCTTGTCTATATGAAATGTTTATAACCTTTCCAATCCTGGTCAAGTAAGGATTACTGAGAAACAAAAAACTAACCTTAATTAGATTGTGAATGAGATATTCAAAATAGAACATAAAAAAGGCTATTTGGAAACTTATCAAACTTAAATATTATTAGAAACTTTATTCTGTTCCAAAAGCCTAAGTATAGTCATTACCTTTGGAAGACTTTGGACTTAACCATGAGAATCAATAGCAAAGACATATTTGGGGGACATAATCATGTTACAGCTGTATTTAAAAAATAAAAAGATTGTGAAACACAAATTTGAATCAATGACTATAAATACTAATTCTGATTTATCATCTCAGTCCGTTATTTCAAATTTGGTAAACACATCTATGGCCAGGATCCAGTTATTTCTCCTTTTTTTCCTACTTCTTATAGTTCAACTGAATAAAAATCATAAATAAAAAAGAGAAGACACTTTGTTCCCGATTTGTTTAAAATCTGTTCTAATTCATTAACTCCAGTATATCCTGGGGTAATGCCTTTAATTTCTCCCCGTAAGCCCAGGGCCATAAACATCCTGTAAGAATCCCATGTAGCAACTCTTTTGACTCTTGTTGACTCAGATAAGTACTTCAAACAGCACCTGCCACCCACCCTCTCCTAAACTTTTACTCTCATGATCCCTCCAGTATTCATCACTTTGGCTTCATACTAGGACATTTTCCCTCTTTCTAGCCACTGAACTTATGAACTCTGCTGGCTCCTCCTCCCACTCCTCCTTCTCTCTCTCTCTCTCCTTTTATTAAGTTAATACTAGCTATATTTCAATAGAGCGGTTAGCAAAACAAACAAAAACACAGTACTAGTGTAGACAATTGTTTTTTTCTCAGGATCCAAATTTCAAGAATTCAGTAGGCTAACGCTACAGCTGATTTGTCTGGATGATCCCAAGAGATGTTCCTCTTCAAGTCTCCCCCCCATCTATTTTCACTGTGAAGTTGATTCATTTCTTTCAAAGAATGGTCAACTAATGACTTAAACTATCATAGTCACTCTCTTATGATTCAGAAACTTCCTGGCACATTATTTGATAAACTTTACATTCAAAATGATTTCAAATCATGTAGAGGGATTTTTCACTTGCAAACGGATGTAATTAATTGGATTGGTTTTAAAAGAAAGCAAAGGGGAAAAGAGTGAAGTATGCATAAGTTTTGCTGGAATTTATTCTGGATTTTCAGATAGTGGTAAGGACTAAAAGTGCCTGACAGAAATCTTTAGCTTTGCTGCATACAATACAGACAAAAGAATTAGTGCAGGGAGTTAACTACTTAACTACTGTTACATTTTTTAATGGATTTATTGAGATATAATTCATATACCATAAAATTTATTTAAAGTGTACCAATTTTTTTAGTATATACAGAATTGGACAATCATTACCACGATCAATTTTAGAACATTTTTGTCACTCCAAAAAGAAACCCCATGCCCATTAACAATTACTCCCTATTTCCTCCCAACCACACACCCCTCCTGCAAGCCTTGGCAACCACCAGTCTAGTTTCTAGCCTTCTATATTTGCCTGTTCTAGACAATTCATACAAATGATATCCATTCAATATGTGGTGACCTTTATGACTGGCTCTTTTAACTAAGAATAATGTTTCCAAGGCTCATTCATGTTATAGCATGTATCATTACTTCATTCCTTTTCTTACAATTAGGAGACTTTACGTTTTTATAGTGATTTTAGTTTCATAGAAAAATTGACTCGAAAGTACAGTGAGTTCCCGTCCACTGTCTCATTCCCCACACACAGTTTTCCCTACTACTAACAACTTGCTTTAGTATGGTGCATTTGTTAAAATTGATAAATCATTATTGATACATTTTTATTAACTGAAGTCCATAATTTACATTAGGGTTCACTTTTTGTATTGTACATTCTATAGGTCTTGACAGATGTATAATGACATATATCCATCATTACATTATAATATAGAATAGTTTCATTGCCCTAAAAATTCCTTGTTGTACTTGTTCATCCTTTCTTCTCACAAACCTCTGACAATGACTGATCTTTTTGTTTCCATAATTTTATCTTCTCCAGCAAAATATAAAGCTATTTGGCTGAAAATATTCCATGGCATGAGGATATTTTCTCTTAGTATGATATACTGCATTTTATTAATTAATTCATCAGTTGAGGTATAGACATTTATATTTCTACTTTTTGGCTGTTATGAATAATACCACTATGAATAGTCATGTACAAGTATTCGTTTGAACATATGCTTCATTTCTCTTAACTGGAATTATGGTCACATGGCAACTCTTTAATATTTCCAAAACCTTCTGGATAATTTTTCAAAGTAAGTGTACCTTTTTACATTCTCAGCAACAATATATGAGAGTTTTACTTTTCTTCACATCCTCTCCAACACTTGATATTATCTTTTTTATTTTAGCCATCTTAGTAGGTATGAAGTGATATTTCATTGTACTTTTCACTTGCATTTCCCTAGTGGCTAATAATATTGAGGTTCTTTTCATGAGCTTCTAGGCCATTTGTATATCTTCTTTAGAGAAATGTCAATTCAGATCCTTTGCCCATTGTTTACTTGGGTTATTCATCTTTATGTTATTGAATTGTAAGTGTTCTTTATATATTCTTGATAAAAGTCTTGAAAGAGAGAGAGAGAGAGAAAGCACAAGCAGAAGGGGCAGAGGGAGAAAGAGAGAGAATCTCAAGAAGACTCTGTGCTAAGCATGGATCCAGACTTGCGGCTTGATCCCAGGACCCTGACCTGAGCCAAATTGAGAGTGGGATACTTAACTGACTCTGTTACCCTGTGCCATCCAGGCGCACTTCATCTATTTTTTTTTTTTTATTGGTTGTGCTTTTGGTAGTTAAAAGCCCAGAGTTAGGAGATAGACAAACCTATTTTTCAATCCCAGGAACTTCACTTATGAGCTCTGTGAATTTGGGCATTTTACTTAACTTCCATAAGCTTCAATGTAATTCCCATCAAAATCCCACCTAGTTTTTTTGGAAATAATTTGTCAGCATAAGAGACAATCTCAATGGTTAATATGTATGCTTAATACTTCATGTTTTTGCTATTCAAAATGAGAAGCATTTTTCTTTTTTCATTGTTACATTATAGAAGAACACTTTGTGGATCTACATTTGGCACTAATAGAAGAATGTAGAGATCATACTGATAGAACAAGATGGAAGGAGAGAGCACAATACATGGATAAATGAAGCAAAGGCGTTCAGATATAAATACTGCCATCTCATATTTTTACCCTATAAAGTACTAGATAATATTTTTTAGGCTAGTTTATGGCAGTCTCCTTCAGCATGGTAAATTGGAGATAATTATATAGATGTAGAGGAAGTGGGAAGTTTATTGTGATAGACCAGAACATTTTGCTTTAGGGGCAAGGAGAATTACTAAAGACTTTATTAGGCACCTTTAGAGTGTCCCTGACTATTGCCTTCATATAGTAAACAAAGGATGATAGCCAGCATGTTTCATCTTCATTGGGAAAAAAAACACAGTAAGAAAAGTGTATTTCAAGAAAAAAGTTACTTTATATATTAAAAATAAATATTGACTATAAAATGATTAGAAGTTAGAAAAAGATAGTATAAAAGTTTTTAAATATTCTCTAGTGAGGATGAGGATAACACAGTAAATAGAATCAGCTGTCTTTGTGGCTGGCTTATGTAGGGTGATAAGGCTCTGGCACTTATTCCATTGCTAAGGTTCCCCAACTCATTCACATTATAGTCAGTGGAATTTCAAATAGTTATATTTTTGAAGTGTAATAGTAACCCCCAATTCAGTCACAGAGTTGTTATTATTAAATAAAAAAGAAAGCAATTGCACACACAAAAGCCTATACACATGTCATTTTATTTTCCACATTCTGTAATCCATTTACTTATAAAAATTCCTCATTGGAAAGTAGGTAAGAATAACTTTTTCATAATATATTTGTTAGGATTCTAAAAATATTTTTTATAGCAATTCCTCCTGTGTCTAATGTGTTTAGTTACAGTAGCTGTGGAAAAACCTCAAAAAGTGCTAAATTTTGCAAATTCAGCATATTTTAATTTTAGAGTGAAAAAGACAGCCAAGAACCTAATTTTTAACCATAGAACTTGGAGCTGAACATAACCTTTGGAGTTAAACCAGCAGAAAAATCACTCTCTAGAGTATGACTTCCTAGAATTACTGTTTTACCCAGAAGAAAATAATCTATGTTATCTGATACTAATTGAATATATGATTATCTTGCCTGCATAATTATCCAAAGTAAAAAGACAAATTTATAGTCATTGAATCTTTGTTGAGCTATTAGCAATTTTAGTGTGGTGACTATTTAAGATGGTCATTATTGAGCAAAGCCATAATCTATCTTAATTTGCATAATGTTCAGAAGAATTAATTAAAATTTCAAACACAAAATATTTTACCTGAAACATTTAAATAATTGATGAATGACATTTTTTTTCTCTTTCGATGAATTATCAGAATGTTCTTATATATATATATATATATATATATATATATATATATATATATATAGTTTCATCTCAATAACATTAATGTCACTTCTGCTTGGATTTCAACATTTTTTTTTTAAAAATTATGACACCTTTCATTTACAGTTACTTTTTTCCAATAATACTATTGCATACTCAGGACCTGTGGTTTATAGGACCTGTAGTGCACTATCTTCCCTTTCATTCTACATTATTTCCCTGGGAAAGGTAGGCCACCTGCATTTCTTTCTTTTTTTTTTTTTAATTTAAATTCAATTAATTAACATATAATGTATTATTTGTCTCAGGGGTACAGGTTCATGATTCATCAGTCTTATATAATACCCAGTCTCATTACAACACATACTCTCCCCAATGTCCATCACCCAGTTATCCCATCCCTCCAGCCCCCTCCCCTCCAGCACCTCAGTCCTATAATTAAGAGTCTCTTATGGTTTGTCTCCCTCTCTGGTTTCATCTTGTTTCATTTTTTTCTCTTTTCCCCTATGATCCTCTGCCTTGTTTCTTAAATTCCACATATAGGGAACACCTGCATTTCTCATTCTCCTACCTCCATGTTACAGAGGCTGTCAAGCAAGTACAGCTGAAAGGACAAGGACTCCCTTCTTCTACCCAACCCCAATTCATAGAATGGAGATTCCACACCAGGCATGGCAGACTAATAATAGGTTTCAATAGCTTTCATCTAGATCACTCACTGGGTAGAGGTTTCATGCCAGTAGAGGAAAGCCCAGAAAATCAGAAGCTACCACTCTTTTCCAGCACCCTGCCCTTAAAGCTGTCATGTTAGTGTGAGGATCTCCACCCTAGCTCCAGAGTACTGTACAGAAATTTTGCTTAGAGAGAGATGCAGTTCGTAAGAACAGAGAGCTCTAAAGATCTGCCCAAAGAACTAATTTTATTTAAAACACAGTGTGAGGAAGTTCAAGTTTAATGGCACTCTCAAAAAAAATGGTGACTCTGGTGATAAGCAATTTTTAAAAAGCTGACACCTTCATAAAAACAAGCTAAACTATGAGCCAATATTTTACTCACACTGACACATCATAATCGAACTGTCAAAAAAGAAAAAAAGAATATTTTGAAAATGGCTAGAGAGAAGCAATATATCATATATAAGGAATCCTCAATGAGATAATCAATGTATTTCTCATCAAAAACCTTAGAGGCCAAAAAGCAGTGGGTTGATATATTCAAAGTGTTGAAATAAAACAACTCTGAAGCAAAACTGTCCTTACAAATGAGGGAGAAATTAAGGCATTCTCAGATCAACAAAAGCTGAGGGAGTTTGTTACCACTAGACCTGCCCCAAACAAAATCATAAAGAAACAACATCAGATTGAAATGAAAGGGAAGTAGTCAATAACTCAAAGCTGTATAAAGAAATAAAGATTTTCAGTTAGGATAAATACATGGGCAAGTATAAAATATTAATATATAATATTAAAATATTATTTTGTAATGCTATTTTAAATTTTTGACATGAGTTAAAAGATAAATTCACTTAAAAAATTATGAATCTATGTTTTGGGGCACACAATATATAAAGATGCAATCTGTGGCATCAATAATAGAAAGGGAAAACATGGAACTGTATAGGAACAGTTTTTATATGCCCTTGAAGTTAAATTTGTATAAATTCAAGTACATTGTTGTAACTTTAGGATGTTAAATGTAATCTTCATGATAACCACAAAGAAAATATTTGTAAAATATACACAAAAGAAAATAAAGTAATCGAAATATTTTGGCACACAAAAAAAATCAAGTAAACACACAAGGACTTAGTAACAGAGGAAATGATGGATTAAAAAAGCTATATGGCATATAGAAACAAATAGCAAAATGGCAGAAGTAAGTCCCTTCTTATTAGTTATTACTTTAAATGTAATGATTAAACTCTCCAATAAAAAGACAGATTGGCAGAATGGATTTAAAAATATGATTTAATTATATGTTATCTACAAGAAACCTGCTTTAGATCAAAAGGCACAAAATGAAAGAATGGAAAACATTCCAGGCAAATGGTAAAGAGAGCTGGGATGGCTATACTAATATCAGACAAATTAGACTTTAAATCAAAAAGAAAAAAAGGTTACAAAACAAAAACATTATATATTAATCAAAGTTTTAATATAACAAGATATAACATAATTAATTAACAAACCTCAAAATATACAAAGTAAAGATAGACAGAGTTAAAGGGAGAAATACATGTACAATAATAGTTGAAGACTTTAATACTCTACTTTCAATAATGGATAGATCAACCAGACAGAAATAAATAAGGAAACAGAGGGCTTGAAAACTACAATAAGCTACCTAGACCAAACATACCCATACAGAACACCCGACCCAACAACCAGACTATATACATACTTCTCAAGTGCACATGTGTGTATTCTCCTGGATAGACTACATGTTAGGCAAAAAAAAAAAAAAAAAAAAGTCTCAATAGATTTTAAAAGGTAGATATTATACAAAGTACTTTCTCCATCCACAAAGGGATGAAGTTAGAAATCAGTAACAGAAGGAAAACTGAAAAATTCACAAAAATGTGGAAATTAAGGAACACATACTTAAACAATTGGTCAAAGAAAAAATTGCAAGAGAAATTAGAAAATATGTAGAGATGGTAAAAACAAAAACACATACACTAAATCTTATGAGTTATAATGAAAGCAGTGCTCAGAGTAAAATTTCTAGCTGTAAATGCCTATGTTATAAAACAAGAAAGATGTCAAATCAACAACCTAACTTTACAACTTAAGGAACTAGGGGAAAGAAAGCACAAGGAAGGAAACAAGCAAAACAGAGAGTAGAAAAACAATAGAGAAAATCAACTAAAACAAAAAATTGGTTCTTCAAAAAGATCAACAAAATTGACAAACCCTTAACTATTTAGACTAGAAAAAAGAAGATTCAAATTACAAAAATCAGAAATAAAACTCAGGACATTGTTACGAATTCTATAGAAATAAAAAGGTTATGAGAGTACTATAAATAATTGATCACCAAAAAAATTAGATAACCCAGATGAAATGGAGAAATTCTTAGACACACAAAACCTGCCAAGACCAAATCACAAAAAATTAGAAAACCTAAATGGACCTATAACTAGTAAGAGGGTTGAATCAGTAAACAAAATCTCCCAACAAATCAAAACCCTGGACCTGATGGCTTCACTGGTGAATTTTACCTAACATTTAAAGAAGTACTAACACCAATCATTCTCAAACTTTTGCAAAATATTGAAGAGGAGGGAATATTTTCTAATTCATCCTATAAGACCAACATTACCCTGACACCAAAACCAAAGACACCACAAGAAAACTACAGATCAATATCTTTTATGAACACTGACACAAAAATCCTTAACATATTAGCAAAACAAATTCAGCAATATATTAAAAGCATTATTCACTATAGACAGGTGGGATTTATTATTGGAATCCAAGGATGGTTCCACATATGAAAATCAATCAATGTAATTCACTACATTAACAGAATGACAGAAAAAAAAAGGATATTCTTAATTGATGATGAAACACATTTGATATAATTCAACAACTTTTCATGATAAAACACTCAACAAACTAGGAATAGAAAGAAAATACCTCAACATAATAAAAGCCATAAATGAAAAACCCACAGCGAACATCATACTTAGTGGTGAAAGATCAGGAACAAGACAAGGATGAGAAAAAAGAAAAAGAAAAAAGACAAGGATGTCTGCTTTTGCCACTTCTATTCAACATAGTACTAGAGTTCTAGCCAAAAAACTTCAAAGAAATTCAACAAGAAAAATAAATAAAAAGCATACAAATTGAAAAAGAAGTAAAATTGCCTTTACAGATATGATCTTATATCTAGAAAATCCTAAAGATTCCACCCAAAACCTGTTAGAACAGTAAATGAATTTAGAAAAATAGCAGGATACAGTCACAGACAAAAATCAGTTGCATTTCTATACACTATCAATGAACAATCTGAAAAGGAAATTACAAAAACAATCTATAATTGCATCAAAAAGAATAAAATACTTATAGCTGAACTTGACCAAAGAGGTGAACAACTTGTGCAGTGAAAACTATTTAGCATTGCTGAAGGAAATTAAAGAAAATATAAAAAATGGAAACACATCCCATTTTCATAATTGATTTAATATTGTTAAGATGTCAGTACTACACAAAGCAATCTGCAGATTCAATGCAATCTCTATCAAAATCCCAATGATGTTTTTGCAGTAAATAGAAAAGCCCATCCTAAAATTCATATAGAATCTCAAGTGGCCCCAAATAGCGAAAACAATATTGAAAGAGAACAAAGCTGGGAAACTGATTCTTTCTAATTTCGAAACTTAATACAAAGCTGCCATAATCAAAACAGTGTTGTACTGGTGTAAAGACAGACATATAAATTAATAAAATAGAATAGAGTCCAGAAATAAGCTTTCTCATATATGGTCAAATGATTTTTTTTTATGTTTAGTATTTTCACTACTGTTTTTCTTTTTTCAATTCCAGTATAGTTAACCTACAGTGTTATATTAGTTTCAGGTGTATGATACAGTGATTTAACAATTCTATATACTATTCAGTGCTCATCATGATAAGTGAACTCTTAATCCCCTTCACCTATTTCATGCATTCCTTCCACCCATCTCCTCTCTGGTAACCATCAGCTTATTCTCTATAGTTAAGAGTCCTTTTTTGGTGTGTCTCACTGACTTACTTCACTTAGTGTTATACCCTCTAGACCCGTCCATGTTGTTGCAAATGGCAAGATTTCATTCTTTTTTATGGCTGAGTAATATTCTATTTTTATATATCACTTTTTCTTTATCTGTTCATCTATCGATGAACACTGTGTTGCTTCTACAATTTGGCTCTTGTAAATAATGCTACAATAAGATGCATACAATTTTTAGAATTAGTGTTTTCATTTTAGGGTAAATACCCAGTAGTGGAATTACTGGATCATATGGATATTTCTATTTTTAATTTTTTTAGGAAGCTCCATACTGTTTTTCACAGTGGCTGCACCAGTTTGCATTGCCACCAACAGTGCACAAGTGTTCCTTTTGCTCCACAATCTCATCAACACTTGTTTCTCATGTTTTTGATTTTAGCCATTCTGACAGGTGTAAGGTGATATCTCACTGTGGTTTTGATTTGCATTTCCCTGATGATTAGTGATGTTAGCATCTTTTCATGTGTCTGTTGGCCATCTGTATGTCTTCTTTGGAGAAATGTCTGTTCATGTCTTCTGCCCACTTTTTAATTAGATTATTTGGGTTTTTGTTTTGCATTGAGTTGTAGAAGTTCTTTATATATTTTGGATACTAACCCTTTATTGGATATATCATTTCCAAATAACTTCTCCCATTCAGTACGTTGTCGTTTAGTTTCATTGATTGTTTCCTGTGCTATGCAGAAGCTTTTTATTTCGATGTAGCCCCAATAGCTTATTTTTTCTTTTATTTCCCTTGCATCAGGAGACATCTAGAAAAATGTGGCTATGGCCAATGTCAGAGATATTACTGCTTGTGGTTTCATCTAGGATTTTTATTGTTTTAGGTCCCACATTTAGGTATTTAATCCATTTCAAGTTTATTTTTGTGTATGGTGAAAGAAAGTAGCCCAGTTTCATTCTTTTGCATGTACCTGTCTAGTTTTCCCAACACTATTTGTTGAAGAGATTGTCTTTTTCCCATTGCATATTCTTGCCTCCTTTGTCATAGATTAATTGACCACATAATCATGGGTTCATTTCTGGGCTCTCTATTCTGTCCCATTGATCTATGTTTCTATTTTTGTGCCAGTACCATATTGTTTTGATTACTACAGCTTTGTAATATATCTTGAAGTCTGGAATTGTGATACCTCCAGTTTTGTTTTTCTTTCTCAAGACTGCTTTGGCTATTAGGGGTCTTTTGTGGTTCCATACAAATTTTAGGATTATTTGTTCTATTTCTGTGAAAATTGCTGTTGGCATTTTGATAGAGATTGCATTAAATCTGTAGATTGCTTTGGGTAGTATGGGCATCTTAACAGTATTTGTCCTCCCAATCCATGAGCATGGAATATCTTTCCATTTGTTTATGTCATCTTCAATTTCGTTCATCAGTGCTTTATAGTTTTCAGATTACAGGTCTTTCATTTCTGTGGTTAAGTGTATTCCAAGTATTTTATTCTTTTTGGTACAATTATAAATGGACTGTTTTCTTAATTTCACTTTATGCTATTTCTTTTTTAGTGTATAGAAATGCAATGGATTTCTGTATATTGATTTTGTATCCTGCAAATTTACTGAATTCATTTACAAGTTCTAGTAGTTTTTTGGTGGAGTCTTTAGGGTTTTCTATATATAGTATCATGTCATCTGCAAATAGTGAAAACTTTACTTCTTCCTTACTAATTTAGATGCCTTTTATTTCTTTTTCTTGTCTGATTGCTGTGGCTAGGACTTCCAGTACTATGTTGAATAAAAATGATAAGAGTGGACATCCTTGTCTTATTTTTGATCTTAGGAGAAAAGCTCTCAGGGGCACCTGGATGGTGCAGTTGGTTAAGTGTCCAACTCTTGATTTCAGCTCAGGTCGTGATCTCAGGGTCATGAAACCAGAGCCCTGTGTCAGGCTCTGTGCTCAGCATGGAGTCTGCTTGAAATTCTCTCCCTCTCCCTCTGCCTCACCCCACCACATGCTCTCTCTCTAAAATAAATAAATAAATCTTTAAAAAAAAAAACCCTCTCAGTTTTTCAGAATTGAGTATGATGTTAGCTGTGGGTTTTTCATATATGGGCTTTATTATGTTGAGGTATGTTCCCTCTAAACCCACTTTGTTAAGAGTTCCTATCATGAATGGATGTTGCACTTTGTCAAATGCTTTTCCTGCACCTATTGAAATGATCATATGGCTTATAATCTTTCTCTTATTGATGTGATGTATCATTGAATTGATTTGCAAATCTTGAACCACACTTGCATCCCAGGAATAAATTCCACTTGATCATGGTAAATGACTTTTTAAAAATATTTTTGTATTTGATTTGTTAATATTTTCTTGAGGATTCTAGCATCTATGTTCATCAGACATATTGGCCTATAGTTCTTTTTTTGTAGTGTCTTTATCTGGTTTCGGTATCAGGGTAATGTTGGCCTCATAAAATGAATTTGGAAGCTTTTCTTCCTCTTCTATTTTTTGGAATAGTTTGAAAAGAATAGAAATTAATTCTTCTTTAAATATTTGGTAGAATTCACCTGTGAAGTTGTCTGGTCCTGGACTTCTGTTGTTGGGATTTTTTTTGATTACAGATTCAATTTTATTGCTGATAAACAATCTGTTCAAATTATCTATTCCTGTTTCAGTTTTGGGAGATTATGTTTCTAGGATTTTATCCATTTCTTCTAGGTTGTCCAATTTATTGGCATTTAGTTTTTCATAACATTCTTTTATAATCCTTTGTATTTCCATGGTGTCAGTTGTTATTTCTCCGCTTTCATTTCAGATTTTGAGTTCTCTCTCTCTCCCTCTCTCTCTCTCTGAGTCTGTCTAAAAGTTTATCAATTTTGTTGATCTTTACAAAAAACCAGCTCCTAGTTTCATTGACTGATTGCATTGTGGAGTTTTTGATGTCGTTGTTGTTTTTTAGTTTCTGTTTCATTTATTTCTGCTCTAATTGTTATTTCCTTCCTTCTACTGGTTTGGGTTTTGTTTTTCTTTTTCTAGCTCCTTTATGTATAAGGTTGTTTATTTGAGATTTTTCAAGAAGCATTGAAGCAGAACTGCATTACTGTAAACTTTCCTCTTAGAACAGTTTTTGTTGCATCCCAAAGATTATGGACTGTTGTGTTTTCATTTTCATTTGTCTCCATGTATTATTCATTGTTTAGTAGCATGTTTTTTTAACTTCCATGTATTTGTGTTCTTTCCAGATTTTTTCTTTGGTTGATTTCCAGTTTTATAGCATTGTGGTTGGAAAAGATGCGTGGTATAAGACTTCAATTTTTTAAATTTTTTGAGACTTGTTTTGTGGCATAACATATGATCTATTCTGGAGAATGTTTCATTTGCACTTAAAAAGAATGTGTATTTTGCTGTTTTAGGATGGAATGTTCAGAATATATCTGTTAGATCCTTCTGGTCCAATGTGTCATTCAAAGCCACTGTTTCCATGTTGATTTTCTTTTTGGATGATCTATCCATTGATGTAAGTGGAGTGTGAAAGTCCCCTACTATTATTGTATTACTATCCATTACTTCTTTTATGTTTGTTATTAGTTGTTTTATGTATTTGGGTGTTCCCATGTTGGGTGCATAAATATTCATCAATTGTTATACCTTCTTGTTGGCTTATTCTTTTTATGATTATGTAGTCTCCTTCTTTGTTTCTTTTTACAGTCTTTGCTTTAAAGTCTATGTTGTCCAATATAAGTATCACTGCCTTGGCTTTCTTTTCACTGCCATTTGCATGACCAATGCTTTTCCATCCCTTCAGTTTCAATCTGCATATGTCTAGGTGGGAAATGTGTCTCTTGTAGGAAGCATACAGATGGGTCTTGCTTTTCTATCCATTCCATCACCCTATCTCTTTTGATTGGAGCATTTAGTCCCATTAAATTTAAAGTAATTATTGATAGGTATGTACTTATTGCCATTTTGTTACTTGTTTTGTGGTTGTTTTCATAGTTCTCTCTTTTTTGCTCTCTTCTCTCAGTTTGCTGACTTTCTTTAGTAGTATACTTGGATTCCTTTCTCTTTATTTTTTGCATATTTATTACTGGTTTTTGACTTGTGGTTACCATTAGGTTTATGCATAACATATTATGCCTATAGCAATCTATATTAAATTGATGGGCACTTAAGTTTGAACTCATTCTTTTCTCCTTTCCCCCGCCACTTACAACATTTTAGGTATATGGTATCATACTTTACATCCTTTTATTTTGTGAATCCCTTGACTGATCTTTATAATATACTTCATTTTACTGCTTTTGTGCTTCCTGCTTTTCTTACTCCTACTTATGATCCTTCCTTTCCACTCAAAGTGTCCCCTTTCACATTTCTTGTAGAGCTGGTTTTAGTGGTCATGAATTCCTCTACCTTTTGTTTTTCTGGGAAATTCTTTTTCTCTCCTTCTATTCTAAATGATTGCCTTGCTGAATAGAATATTCTTGGCTGCAGTTTTTTTTCTTTCAGCACTTGAATACATCATGCAACTCCCTTCTGCCCTGAAAAATTTCTGCTAAAAAATCAGATGATAATCTTATGGGGTTTCCCTTGTACGTAACTGTTTTCTTTTCTCTTTCTGCTTTTAAAATTCTCTTTATCACTACTTTTTGCCCTTTTAATTACTATGTGCCTTGATGTGGACCCCCCTTGGGTTGATTTTGTTGGGACCTTTATGTGCCTCCTGGATCTGGATCTGTTCCCTTTCCCAGATTCAGGAAGTTTTCAGGTACTATTTCTTTAAATAAAATTTCTGCTTCCCTTTCTCTCTATTCTCCTTCTGGGATCCATATAACGCAAATGTTGTTACTTTTTACAATGTTACTAAGTTCCCTGTGTTCATTTCTTATTATTTTTTCTTTTCTCCTGTTCAGCTTGATTGCTATTACTCTGTCCTCCAGGTCACTGAGCCATTCTTCTGCTTCCTCTAGTCTACTATTTATTCCCTCTAGTGTATTTTTAATACACTAGTTGAGTTCTTCGTGTCTGATTGGTTCTTTTTTATGGTGTCTCTTTGCTAAGGGTCTCACTGAGATCCTACACTCTTTTCTCAGGTCCAGTATCTTTATACTATTTTAAATTCTCTATGAAGTGTATTACTTATCTTTGTTTTGCTCAGATCTCTTCTGTTTGTCCTGTTCTTTCATTTGGGACATATTTCTCTGTCTCCTCATTTTGTCTAACTTTCTGTGTCTGTTTCCATGTATTAGGAAAGTCAGTTATGTCTCCTATTCTTGAAAGTAGTGGCTTTATGAAGAAAAGGTCCTGTAGTGCCCTGAAGCGCAATGTCTGCTGTTCACCAGAAACTGTCACTTCATGGGTGTCCCTTATGTGTGTTGCATGCACCCTACTGTTGTGGCTGGAGCACATTTGCCTTCAGTCCAATTATCTGCAGTGGCTCTCTTTGCCTATTGTGGGCAGGATTTGGTCCCTGTGTTGTTAGTAGGCCAGTCTGGGGCCACCTTGGGCTTGAGTTGAGTCAGACCAGGCATTTGACAGAGATGCAGTAGCACTAAACTACATGGCACTTTCTCCGTATTGTCCCCTGAGAAGCTTGTGGTGGTGGGTGGGGGGCGGCAGTCAGATCAGATGACTGCCCCCAGCCCACTGCTGGGGCCATAGTTGTGTGTGGTTATTTTCCCCTCTTCCTGGGGCAGGAGTCACTCTGGAGTGGTGCTGGCCCCTACTGATGTGCTTGTACACTGCCAGGCTTGTGGCACTTTGGATGGGCTCTAGCCAAGAGGGGACTGGAAGGAGCAGGTCTGTCGGGGAGTGTGGAGGTAGGGTGCACAGAACCAGCAAGGTCAGAGCTGGTCCTCTGTGGGAGGGAACCCAGAGTTGCCTGGTAAAACTGTCAAGGTGGCTGGGTTGGAGGGGTGGATCTGCAGAAGCAATGTGGGGGCAGTGCATGCCATTAGCAAGCTAGGTGGAGAGCAAGCTAGGTGGAGCAAGCTAGGTGGAGAGTGTTCCCATCTGGTTCCTGCAGGTGCCCACATAACTAGGCTGGGCAAGGGGTGGGGAGGAGGCTGGGGAGGGAAATGTCTCCTCCCAGCTCTTTTGTTCTTGGAGAAGTCTCCCAAGACTTCCTGCCCCTCCAGCACAAGCTCCAAGATTAGTAAATAAATCTTCCTATATACTCCAGGCATTTTTCAAACTGCTGAGTCTATGCTATATCTTAGTGGGGCTGTTGTACTGTCTCTTAAAGGACAAGGACTCCACCTTCCCAGCTCTCCCAGAACCAAACTTGAAGATTTTTAAAGTTCCAGGTGTTGAGCCCCACTGATTGTTAGGCCTCTCTGGTTTTCAAAGCCAAATGTTATAGGGATTTGTCTTCCCTGTGTGGGTCGTCTATGCCTAGGGTACCTGGTGTGGGGGTCTGGTCCTCTCCCCTCTCTGCACCTGCCATGTTTCTCCCTACTATGGACAAGCTCATGGGTCCATTTGGCTCCCGACTACAACTCTGCCTTTCCTACCTTCTTCAATGTGGCCTCTTCTCTACATTCAGCTGTGGAGAATCCGTTCTGCTAGTCTTTGGGTCACTTTCTGGGTTAACTGATGTGAGTGTTACCTGCTGTACCCATGGGACGTGATGACTTCGGGATTCTCCTACTCTGCTATCTTCTCCTGGTTAAATGATTTTTTTACAATGGTGCCAAGAGCATTCAATGGGGAAAAAAGACAGTCTTTTCAACCAATTGTGCTGAGAAAACTGGATATCTACATGTAAAAGAATGAACGTGAACCCTTAGCTAACACCATATACAAAAATTAGTTTAAAATGGATCAAAGACCTGAATGTAAGACCTAAACTATAAAACTCTTAGAGGAAAACATAGGACAAAACTTCACAACACTGAATTTGGCAATAATTTCTTGGATATGACACCACAGGCACAGTCAATAAGAGGGAAAAAAAATCAGACTTTATAAATTTTTTTTTAATTTGTGTATCAAAAAAGTGTGGCAGTCCTCAAAAAATTAAAAATGAAATAACCATATGATCAAGCTTTGGGGTATATTCCCATATTCCACTTTGGGGTATATACTCAAAAGAATTGAAAGCAGGGTCTTAATGAGATGGCACAGCAGCATCATTCAGCAACCCAGGTATCTATCAATAGATGAATAGATAAGCAAAATGTAGTGTGTGTGTGTGTGTGTGTGTGTGTGTGTGTGTATAAATACTGGAATATTATTCAACCTTAAAAAATAAGGAAATTGTGACATATGCTACAACATGGATGAAACTCAAGGACACTCTGCTAAATGAAATAAGGTAGACAGAAAAAGACAAATACTGTATAAATTACTTATATGTGTGTGTGAGGGGGATATATATATACACATATATACTCCACTTATGGAGTATGATTCCACTTATATGAGTACTTACAATAGTCAAAATCACAAAGACAGAAAGAATGGTGTTTCCTAGGGCTGGGGAGAGGCGGAATGGAGACATTATTTAATAGTATAGAGTTTCAGTTTTACAAGATGAAATAGTTATGAAGATGGATTGTGGTGATGGTTGTAGAACATTATGAATGTATTTAATCCCACTGAACAAGACACTTAAAAATTGTTAAGATGGTAAATTGTGTTATGTGTATTTTACAATAAAGATAAATTGAAAAAAAAATAAGTGCTTAAAAATTTTTTTAAAGACCAACTACCTGCATTGTAGATAATGGATCATAAGAAGGCAAGAACAGTTGTGGAAAACTAGTTTTTATTTGCTAGAGTGGGGTGTTATGAAACTTGAAAAGCTAAGCCATGAAGATGTCTGGCATAAACATATAGATATAATTTTCATTGCCCTGACGATGTAAACTAGTTTGAGTATGTTGGATAAGGCTGGGTTTCAGAGAAGAAAAAGAAATGTACCCTCTTGGGGACTTAATTGGAGAGGGTAGTAATGGCCAAAAGAATCCCTAAAAGTGGTTTTGGGAAATCTGTGCCTAGTTTCCTAAATGAAGCCTAAGGAGGTAGAAACCTCATGGAAAAGTCTCTCATTTAAAAAAAAAAAAAAGAAAAAGAAAAAGAAAAAAAGAAGAAGAAGAAGAAGAAGAAAGAAACTATGGCTTCAGTAACATTTTAAAACTTAACCAGCCCCACCTGCTAGTGTGGATGGCAATCATCTCCCATATGGTCCCACATCACAATAGCATGGCAGCAGTAGAGATGCCTGGAAATTATCCTGTGTTGGAAGGGAGATGGAGTCAGTCTTGGCATCCATCAGTTAGGGAGTGATAGGTAAAATGTGGCAAATGCACACAAAAAGAAACAGATCATTATGAACAAAGAACAACAAAGATGGATCTTAAAACAATAGGGCTTAGAGAAAAATTAAGAAACAGAATGAGATCTACAACCTTACCATTCATATTCTAGTTATCCTCTCCCTCCATAATTACCAAATCTACAGAAACTCTTTGAATGCTTATTCTTCCAACTATTCATTCAACAAATATTTAAGTCCCTATTGTGTACCAGCCCCTGGGCTACGTGCAGGCTATTAAGTGTTGAACAAGATATATTTTATACCCTCAAGAAGCTTAAAATCTAGTAGGAGAGACAGGGAAATACATAGGCAATCATAATTAAATTGAGTAATTATTAGCATTTATTCATTCTCCTTCTTACCCTTTTCATCTTTCTAGGTGATATGTCAGCTTAGTAACTGATACAAAGACACACTTGGGAAGAACCATATTAGTGCCTAAGAACCTAAATGACTATAATGGCCTTATGTATGTCAACCAAGTGAGCAATGTCTTATACATTATCTCTTAGACAGCTGAAACCAATTAAATTTCTTGAGCAGTCCCATGAAATACGTCCTCCACCCAAACATGAACAACAGTAGGTCCTGACCTTAGTCAGAAAACAGACAACCAAATGTCTTGTGTGCTATCCATCTGTGGTATTCACTAGGACAAGAAGAACCACTTCAAAAAAACAATATGTGGCATTTGATAAAATAGAAGGTGCTGGAGGGAAGAGGCCATCAGTTCAGTGAAATTAGATGCAGCTGTGAGCCACTCAGGCCAGGGCTATCTGTAAATCGGTTTTTTTCCTGCCCTGTACATTATATCAATCTACTACAGATCACAAGAGCACAGCCAAAAGCCATATGTTTGGCATCATGTGAACAGCATCTGGTATTTTTTAAGATACAACTAAAAACGTTGAAAATACAATAAAACAACTGTCATTCACTTAATGCTTATGCTTATATCTTAGCTCATGGATGGTTTTATGACAAATAAACAGTTGTATGAAGTCTCAGTTTAGTCACCTTCCTTTATACATTTCTTTCCTTGGTGAATTACATTTTCATCTCTCCTTTTGGCTTGGTCTGAGTGTAATTTGTATATGTGCGTGTGTGCTACTGTAGATAGTGAAACATTGCTGTATAAGCAGAATGAAACTGTCTTTTCAGGTGGATTCAGCCAAGTAGTCTACAGTCATAAATATTATTTACACTCAATTCTGTTTACTAAAAGTCAGTAGGGGTCTGGCTAACATGTTTCATAATGTCTAGAATTCAGGCTTATATGGGAGTAGTAAGGGAAAAACACATGTGGTTGGCACTTAGGAAAATGGACACAGGGAGTTTTGCTGTCCCTTCTGAATTATATATGAACTATCATTCCAGATCAAATCTACTCATCTAGGCATTTCAACAAATATACCTATTAATAACTGATAGCCCCAAAGCAGTTTATGTAAACCTCAGAGTAGTTAGAAATCTCTTAATTATTGGTTTAGGAAGACTCAACCCCTTGCTAAAATAAATTAATGATACTGACTAATTCACATCTTCTTTGCAGCTGTCCATAAAATAATGCTGTTAGCCTTAAAGTTCTCAAGTAGGGACATGTTTGTTTTTTGATGCTGATTTAGAGAAGGATAAGTATACTAATTTTCTTTGAAAATACTTATTATTTTATGTGAAGATAGAAAAGTTATGATAGGTTTTTTAGTTAGAAAACCAAAGTAAAAAAATAAATAGCAACTCTCCCTTGTAGAATTTGTATATAATTTCCAAAATCAAGGCACACTGGATATAAGACACCAAATTTATATTTATTTGATTCCTCCAACAACTTTTTCAAAGTTCACTTTTTTCACTGTGATTTATTTGGGAGAGTAGCCAGGATGTGGCCTGGTCTGGAGATACATAGATTTTGTGTCTAAAAAAGACTGGTACAGTTCACTGGGAGCTAGTACCAAAAAAAGAAGAAAAAAAAATTAGATAGGTTCTCAGTGGAAAGGAGAAAGACTTAGAATGTATTTATAAAGAAGAAAAACTAGAAAAATCACTTTTTTAGTTATCTAATTCATAACTAAAATTAAGAATTCATAGTCTGGACTTACTCTTCACTAGATACTAAATTCCTTAACTCAGTTTATCTCTAAATAAATCACTTAGTCATTTAAAAAGATATAATCTATCTGTAGTAAATTATAATTATTTTTTAATGATATTTAATACTATTACAAAATAGACTACATTCCAAAAAGTCTGCTCCATTCAAGTGGAGAACGTCATTTTTAATCTTTTTGCTTCCCACTTTTGTGCTCCCACATTTTATTTATATACAACTGTAATACTTATCAAGATGAAATACAATTATTTTTGGACTATGAGTTCTTCTAGTATCAAGGCCATGTTTTTTTCACCTTTGTACCCCTGGTATCTACCTAGAAGAAGCTAAGTGGGGAAAAAAAGAAAAAGAAAAGGTGTTGAATAAAAGAACAAATTGCTTTAAAACAAAAGGAAAAGCCAATTTGGAGACTTTTCTCTAATGTACACTATTCAATCGATTTAAAAATGTAAGCAGTAACCTGTTTAAAGATCTTGCCTATCTGTGAAGCATGGGCCCAGGAATGTGCATACACTGAGATAGCGTACAGTGTACAGGAATGGATCCAAAGAACTGTGGAAATTGACTAAAGGAACTGATGACTTTATGTTCTGAGGACAGAATCTAAAATGGTCAAGTAGTACAAGACCTATGCTGCTTTAACTCAAACAGCCACTGCTAATTTGAGAGGATGGGGCATTGCAGTAGATTGACAACTTTGACATTCACTTCACAGGGATTTTCTCCCTCCATTGATAAACACTGGATGTTTATTTTATAACTAGGAGACAGTGAAACAGTCTGATTAAAGCAGATATCACAAGTAGGGTAGAAGAAAACCTTTGTTTCATATCTGATCACACAGACTGGATTTGAGCTCTTATTATTAAAGGGTGTAAGCATGGGTGGCTCAGTTGGTTAAGCGACTGCCTTCGGCTCAGGTCATGATCCTGGAGTCCCAGGATCCAGGCCCACATCAGGCTCCCTACTCATCAGGGAGTCTGTTTCTCCCTCTGACCCTCCCCCCTCTCATGCTCTCTCTCTCAAATAAATATTTTTTTTAAAAAGGGGGGGTGTAAAACCAAACAAAAATTAATTGAACTTAATGTAGATCATGTATGTAGTAAAAAAAAAAAAAAATCAGAACGGTTTAAAATTATAAATTAGGGGCGCCTGGGTGGCTCAGGTGGTCGGTTAAGCCTCTGCCTTCGGCTCAGGTCATGATCGGGGGTCCTGGGATCAAGCCCCATGTCCAGCTCCCTGCTCAGCAGGAAGTCTGCTTCTCCCTCTGCCTTTCGCCGCGCCGCCCCCCCCCCCATTTCGTGCTCTCTCTCTCTCATGAATAAAATCTTTAAAAAATAAAATAAAATGATAAAAGATGCCTTCTAACACTGAATCTCACTCCCCAGGTACAACAACCTTTATATCTAATAAAACCCTATATTTCAAAAAAATGCATTTATAATGTAATTTCTTGATTTATGGATTGTAGGTATTATCAAATGAATTTGACTATATGAAAGGTCAGCTTATTTACAAAACTATCTCTTCTCCACATTCCCAATATGGGAAATGGGTGGAATGGTCATTGGGGAACTAGGAAGGATGGGCTGGGAAGGTCTATGAGTGGAGAAGTATGAGGAAAATGGTACCAAATGCAACATTTTGAGGTGATGCCAAATTAAAAACTTGGCCAACTGCCCAGAGACATCACCAATAAAAAGGGCAAATCAGAAGAAAAGATCTTGCAGCAAAATCAACAGAACAGAGCCAGTCAAGAGAAAAGTTTAGATGCAATGGTGGAGGAGGGGCAGAGAAGGACACAGTTTCTGCACCCACAATAACCCCCTGGCAACTCTTACAAAGCTCCTGCCACACAAGAAGCCTGCAGAGACAGTCCCCTGAGTGGTGGCCATCAGAAGTGGGAATTACAAAACCAGCTAAAAAACTAAAGTAAGCCCTTGAAAGATACTTGTTTAAATCATTTCAATTTTGCAATAATTCATAAAAAAGAAAATGTTGGCACATTGAAATTCTATAGTGAAGTCTATACCAATTAACAAGCCATCCTGGTGAACCCTAACATTTGAGAGCCCGGGGGCAAGAATACAAATAGAGGCCAACATACTATATTCTATATATTCAAAAGTTATAAATCAAGACAACTTTTAAATAAAAATAGATTCTCTCTTCCTACTCTGACAAATACAACTTCATAACAGAAAGATAAATGTATAAAGCTATGCTTTTTCATATATGACTTAAATTCAGCAAAATGACAGAATTAAATTTAAGAAGTATTATTGTTGGGATGACTGGGTGGCTCAGTCAGTTAAGCATCTGCCTTTGGCTCAGGTCATGATCTCAGGGTTCTGGGATCGAGCCCCGCATTGGGCTCCTTGCTCAGCGGGGAACCTGCTTCTCCCTCTGTCTGCTGCTCCCCCTGTTTGTGCTCTCCCTCTCTCTCTCTCTCTCTGGCAAATAAATAAATAAAATCATTAAAAAAATATATTGTTGTAAAACTGGTCTGTGAGTGGACTGAGTAATAAAACTTATAACTCATAAACTTCTTTAAAAATCATTTTTTTTACCTTCATTTCAGCAAAATACATTACTCAAGATTTTTACAGTCTGTGCTATTTTGAAAGGGGTCACTTAAGAATTAAAAATTAAATGTAATCATAAATGTGTACAAAATATGAATATTTTTACAAAAATGTTAACTAAGATAATTTTAAAAGTGAAAATATTATCTTGCATGCATATTGTCAAAAAATATTCTTCTAAAGTATTCAACATCTACTGAAAGTGAGGGCAAGGTACAAATTATAATTCATATCAAAATTTTAAATATATTTAAATAATGCTAAAAATTTTTTGAAAATGTAATTAAATGTATTCAATAGTTTATTAAATATCTTAATAAAAATGAAACTTAGCAATTCTAACACTCAGCATCAATCTAATTATATCTGATATGCTTTAGGCATATTACATGTATACATATACAGAAATTTAAGTGAACTATAAATTGTAAAATATTGCATAACACTTTTCAGCTGCCTCATGCAAATGTTGTAAATACCATGCTAATCTGTGAGTACCCCCAGAATCAAATTGAAACATAAAAGCACAAAAAACATATATATGTTATATACTATTGGTAAATACATATATGTTATATACTACTGGTTAACAAGAATTTATTTCATTCATGCTATCTAAGAAAGATTTAACAATTTATCTAATTACCTAAGTGTTCCTTCCACTTGAATGTGTGATAGAGGTGTTACCTAATGCCACAGTAATAATCATAATGCAATATATAAGTTCATCAAATCAACATGCTGTATACCTTATACAAAGTTATATGTCAATTATAACTCTATAAAGCTAGGGAAAAAATCTTTCTCACACACTGAAGCCATATCCATCTTCAAAGAACAGAAGTATAATCCACAAACTCACCACATTTACATACGGTCGCCTTTTGTTTCAGGAATACAGGGGGGAAAAATGTGGAAAAGCATTTCCCTGGGGCCTGAAAGATGTTAGTCTTGACAGTGGATGTTCAGGATGTTTAAGGTTCCTAAGGTTTCAGGTTCAGGAAGTTTAAGCTCTATCAGGGCTGGACACTAGATCATGAGTAACAGAGGTGCTCACATGTACTTTAATAAATTGTATGTGTGTGTTTGGGATATCCAGTCATCAACTACATCTCTAAAGAAGTGTGAGGCCCCTCTGCCCAAGGGTGGTATTGCTAGCAACAGAAGTGACTCAGATGCTACTAAAAGGTTCTAAGATAATATATAGAGAGTTAATATCTCTACAAACAGTGACTCCTAAAGGTTTCAAGTTATTGTTATCATTATGTCAGAACAAACTAAAAAAGCGCAATTAAATTTAGGAAGTTAATAAATCCAACAAACCCATACTTCAAATTCATGATACAGGTATCACATCTGTGGAAGCCACTACTATATACCCTGTATACTAGGTATACCATACTTGGTGCATAATAGGAGCTTACTAAATCCTTATTTATTAACAAAATATTTTGTGCCTACTATATGATCAGGTAGATTTTAGACAGTGGGTAACCCCTGCCCATGTCCTCAAGGAGATATCTGAGACAAGAGTCACATGCCAGAGTAGAATTTACCAACTTTTTCATCGGTTCTTTCCATGACTTTTGTGACAGTTCAACCTAAAGCAAAGGGAGCCCCTTCTGCCATGACCACCAGCATTAGAGACAACAGCAGGGCCATTGCTCATCACCAAGCTCATAGGTATGTTTCAGGACTAAATCAGTACCGGATCCGAGGTCTCATTATTTTTAATTCAATACGAAATTTGAGAACAGCCCAGTGAATCTGGGAGGATGTGTTTCAGTACTATCACAGCCTTATTCCAGCTTCAGCTTAGACTTTGGCTCCTTCCCTGCTCCCAAGCTTAAATCAACTGCCAGTCTCTGTTCCAAATTGGAGTTGTGCCACAAGCATTTCCCCTGGCAATGAGTCACTACACCCATGACTTAGGGGTTGGTGGCATAACCCATGAACTCTATCTAAAGGGTGGGTCATTTGGAACTGGTAATAAAACTAGGTTCAGTTCATCAGCTGCCAAGCTTTGATTGAAATATTTAAATACATCCATCCAAACTTTGGACAATTTATAGGGACTTTATAAAAAGAAACTGAAAAAATTTTAAAGTTACAATAAAATGAAACACATTTTTAAAAAATGTCTACTTTTATAACTGTCAAAGATTATAGTTTTCATGGAATTATACTTTAATTCTTTTGATTTTTCTTTCTTCAGAATAATCACGATTAACCAGATTCCCAGCCTAGGTAATTACATGAATATGTCGACTCATTTAATGAGAGCATGGAGTTTTTACCACTTATGAGTAAATAATGTATTTATACAACTGGAAGTGATTTGCAACAAATTTGACTTATCAAGCAATACTAAGTTTAGCACTGATAAATATTAGCAAAACGTTGGATGGAATTCAGACCACATTGGTTGGAATAAACCAGTGTAGGTTTTAGGGGAAGCACAGCAGCATAATAAAAATCAAGAGCATTAAATTCACCTAAAAAGCTAACCTGACAGCACTGGAGGCCAGTATCTTTCTTTTATTTCCAAGGCATGTATTATGGAGACCTCAGGCTCAAGTATTAGTAAAATCTCCTCTAGTGTTCTTCCAATAAACTTACCCATTTTCCATGAAGGACCACCTTATAAGAGAAAGGTAAGGTCTCCACTTCATAGTTTAAGATTTAATCTTAAAAATTTCCAACAAAAAACTGTTTCCTGGGATTATGGGAACCTGCACTGTTTCATGCACTTAGAGCTCTTTGGAGACAGAGACTGTCTCTTACTTGTATAATCCATGTTCCAGACAGAGAGAAGTTGGTACAAAGCTGGTGCTCTGTCTATGCTTATTGAGTGGATGTATTAGTTACAATAACCGATTCATTTTTCAGCATTAACTTTATTTTTCAAACTCAGTAAGAGTTAAAACAGGATGTAACCAGCATAAAAGGTCAAACACTAAAGTGCCAATTATTTATCTACCAAAAAAAATTCACTGATATAACAAAATAATTGGATGTTTCTTTCTGTATTTAATACAAAATGTTTCTTTATTTAATACAAAATCAAATTCTTTAAGTTTCTATATACAATGTATTTCCACTTACAATGCTAGTAGCTAACTTCTCCTGCTTCTTCTTTATTCAGACTTATACATGACCTTTTTCCATAAAGAATATGAGATGGATTTCCTTTTCCTCTGAGGAGTGTAACTATGAGAATCAGGAATATTTTCAAACTGTCACATAGATATGTCTGACATTCCACATTCTACGGATCTTGTGTAGACACAGCTCTGACCTTCTTCTGGACTTTAGGCTCGTATTTTCAACATTAATTACTATTCCCTGTTTTATGCACCCAATGTGCACTGGGCAATATATCACAGCTAGGAGTCCTTAAACACTATGATAAAATATTTTATCATTATAGCTTTACTTTATTCAGGGATGGTGTTTAAAACCAGTACGTTTTTGTTTTGCTTTGTTTCCATCTGTAGTGACCGAAATAAACTTAATGTTAGAAAGAAACTCAAGGGACATTTTAACTTTAATGGCCCTTGTATGTGGGATTATAGCTAAGTATAAAACTACTAAAATGAAGTCAGTGTACCATGGTTTTATAGCACTGTAACAATTACCGTGAATCGCATCCATGCTGAAAAACTCCACAAGTGATCGATCATCATGTGCTTTTCAGCAGGAAAGTACTAAAGGAATATATAAATAATAGTATCTAGGTATGGAGTCACTAGCAGCTAGCGGGCAAATGCTTACACACCAACTACAAAAGAAGCAGAAATAACAGCACCTATCGTCTATGCATACCTACTCCTACCTTCATTCCAATAGGTTAACAAGTAGATGCATTTTGGTGGAAAAGGTAAATTTCTGTTTTCTTTGAACCAAAAGATGATATAATTTGCGGTGCTCAGAACCCTAAGGGTGTTGGGTACAGCCAACACTATAGCTAATTTGGGGTTTCAAAGATGGGAGAGTATCCCCTGGTTTTCATACCACTTCCCCCTTTGAAGGAGTTCTTAAGCAAATGTTTACCTTGTCATCATGTATAACTTGGGCAATATGTTCTGAGTATTATGAGGTTATATGCTCCCCACTGTGGGTTATTCACAAAATTTCCTGACGTTATTGTACAAAGCAAGTTACTATGAAGGTCTCCAAGGTTCTGGTTGACTTACGTTTGGAATATGTGTTTTGTTGTTATTTGCTTTCTGACAGAGGGACTGGAAATTGTCTGGACTTTGGAACTGACTTTGTGACGTTTGGATAGTGCTCTTAAAGTGAGTGGTGTGTTAGCATGTGGTTTACGTATGCAAAACAAATTAAACCTTAAAGTACATCTCTTAAAAGTATAAGTGTTTTTGAGAGAAGTTCCTAACAGTCCCAATTTTGTGGTACAAGACTCACACTGGCTAAAATATCTGGCAAGGCCCTTAACTGTCACCTTCTTCAACCTGAGTTTAGCAATGCTGCAGAAGCTATTATTGGTCTGTTTCTTCCTCCTTCCCCATCTCCATATATTACAAAAGAATAGTTTATGAAGAGCCACATCTTAAAAGTTAAGTAGACAGTGATACCACTTGCCTGCTACTATGTTTTACCAAGGTTTAAAATAAGGTCTTTTAAAAGCAGCAACTCATAATTCACTCAATTCTGTAGCAACTAACTCTGAACTTTTTCCTTTACAATAGGAGGCTGGGGAGAAGATAAACTGATGAATATGTAAAGTAGTGAGCAATTCATCGGGGATACATGTTTCCATAAGAGGATACCTTCTTTTCCTTAAATTGTATTTCTGTAATCATCTATATAACTTTAGTTGAAAAATAGCAATATAAATGTGAGACTCTTTATGAATAGAAGTCTGGGTCAAAGGCTCTCCTGCTCTCCCCAATTCACATATCCCCCTTTCTGCACATCCCTGGGGAAAAGACTCTGAATCTTTTTTTTTTTTAAAGATTTTATTTATTTATTTGAGAGAGAGAATGAGATAGAGAGAGCATGAGAGGGGGGAGGGTCAGAGGGAGAAGCAGACTCCCCGCTGAGCAGGGAGCCCGATGCGGAACTCGATCCCAGGACTCCAGGATCATGACCTGAGCCGAAGGCAGTTGCTTAACCAACTGAGCCACCCAGGCGCCCAAGACTCTGAATCTTTTATCTTAGTTCTGTCTTCAAATCCTAGAATCTAAAGATAAAACTTAATTAATTTAATTGATATACTGCTGAGTTCCTTCAATATATCATGGGGGCTTTGTCAAAATGAGAACAAATGCACCAAACGATAGCCTAGGCACAAAGAAGCACCAGGGTGCTCCCATCAGCACAAGGCACTCTGTACTCTTCTCTCCTTTTATCAATCAGTGGCACTTTACTCACCATGTAAATACTTCCCTGCTGCCAATTCCTATGATTAAGAAAAAGTATTATGTGTCCTTCGGTTTGCCTTAAAAGAATATTTAAGTATTTTAATAAAGCTAAAAACATGATTTGTATGATAGAATTAGCCATAGAAATTCTGATAGTGGACATTCCCAAGAAAGGCCCAGTTCTAGGACCTCAGCTGCAATATCTACTCTGGTCTGCTCTCTTAGCTGTCCCCAACCACTGCAGTCAACCCTATTACTATCAGTGGAATATGTGACTGGCTCCTGAGTCACTACCTCTGAATATCAATGATAGGAACAACAAGAGTGGCCTACTATTACTAATGTAGCAATAAATACAAAAATACAGATGGCTAGAATCCTAAGTCTGGAATATGTTGACCTTGAAAGATGCTCATTTTGTCTCAGGAGCAAGGAGGGTTGCCTAGCACACTTATCCAGCTAGGTCCCAAGCATTGATTCAAGATATGAAAGCCACTAAGGTATAAAGCAAAAGTAATGAAGTGTGAGAGAGAAAAGGTAAAAATCAGAAGGAATGGGATAGAAAAAAAAAATGAGAGGAAAATGGGCAAGAAAAAAAGATGAGGACGTAAAATAGGAAAGAAAAGAGGGCTTGAGGCAAAAGAAGTAAAGAGCTGTGAGGTCCCAGAGAGGCACTCACCAACTGTTGCCCTGAAATGAAAAGAGAGGGGCAATATGTGGAGAGCAAAGATGGGATGGACAAAACAGTGAGGGACAGAGAGCATCCAACTTCTCCGCAATTACACCACTTGGACCTGATGCAGCTCACCATCATCATCGTGGACTATTGTAATAGCTTCCTGATAACTTCCTGACCCTTATTCCTGTTTCTCCTCTACCCAGAATCAGAAATGATCCTTTTAAAAGGTAAATTATGGTCACATCACTTCCCTACTCAGAACATTCCAATGTCCTCCTTTCCCACTCAGAATGAACTTCAAATCCTTACTATAGCTTCTGAGGCTACACATTATGTGACCTAACTCACATCTTCTTCAGCATGCTCTAAGGCTGACTTTCTTTCTGTTCCTTGAATATATTAGGTTAATTTCCTCTTTGGGGTCTTTGTGCTTTGTGTTGGAACTCTCTCTTAGAAGATCTTCTCTAGGCTGACTCCTTTTCATATTGTAGGTTATAGTTCAAAAGTCATTTTGGCTGTGTCTAACTCATAGATAAAACCCAATAAATGTCTGCTGAATGAATGAGGATAATGAAAACGTCAGCATAACATTAATAATTGAAGAATCTGGGGCGCAAAAAAGAGTTGGTCATGGGAATCCTTGTTTTTCCAGATGATGTAGGAATATCTTGTAGAAGACATTAATTTATATTCATTTAGAGCACAGAAATAGTGCCAATGCATGGAAGTAACAGGAATTTAAGTTCCAGACTAATAAAAAACTTCCTAAAAATTAGGACAGTTTATACATCATTGTATTGAGCTATTCACACAGCAGCTAATCCACAGAAGTGTAAAAGGAATGAACTGAATTATTTATTATATATATGGAGTTGATGTTTTTACTTAAATTTCCAAGTGGGGTCAGTTGTAATGATTTGCTTTATTAAGAATTTACACTAGACTCTTATTTCATAGCATACATAACTATCCTAAGGTCAAGATTTATTTGTTCTCAGGAGATTCGTACTGTTTGCTCTCTGAGCTACCAGCTTTCAGCTCAATGCTGATGAATATGATAAGCTCAGTTGCTATGAACCTGCACTCTATCAAACTGGATCATCTAGGAAGCAAAACTCCCAAGCCATGTCCACACCTGTCTTTTCTTACTTGTCCTATATTCAAGTAACATGCTTCATTAGTCTGGCATTGTCCATCTACCTGAATAAAATTTCACATATGATGAAAACCAACAGAAAATTCTTCCAAATCAAATTTTACCATCTTATTTCTAAGCCCATCATTGGTTCAGTTTTAGAGTCACTGGCTTTGCTGTTAAATGGTATGCTCCCTATTTAGAATTGCATCAGCCTTTTAAAAACATCTACTTTCCATGCATTTTTACCAGTCCCTTCTACATTAATTGAAACAGAGCAATAGCTCTGATGACTATTACCTTGGATCATATTTTTGTTATTATTAGTCTAATCACCTTGCTTTCCTACCTGTGTACTTTTGCATATGCTATTCTTCCTAGAGGATCCCATAATCCACCCCCCTGCCTGCCACTCTACCTCAACCATCTCCTCTGTGCTCAGCCTTTTTGACTCAGGGAAAAGCTTTAGCTAATCTTTGAAAATTCTTCAGCCACCCAAATCCAGAGAATCCTCTATTTCTTATAACCCCCACAGCAATTAAGGCCTAGACCACTAATCAGCCACTGCGGTAGCTTATCCCTAAAGATGACCTCCAAAAAATGCCTCCACTACCTAGCTGCTCTTCCTCACATCAAGAGGGGAGCTTATTCTCCTGACTCCACCCCACCAGCACAGGCTGGTCTTGTGACTGCCTTGACCAATAGAATGGGGTGAAAACGGATATTCTGACACTTCCGATCACAGGACGTAAGAGTACTAAAAATGTCTACTTCCTGACTCTTGGAGACCTAATGTGTGACATAAGGAAACCACACTGGAAAAAGAGACCACATGAAGATGAGACATTACGGGAACATCCCAGCCCAGCTATCATCTGACTGCAATGGTATGAGAGACTTCAAGTGAAACCAGACTGCCCAGCTGAGCCCCAGCCAATCCATAGAATCATGAAAAATAATCAAATTAATGGCTATTGTCTTAAGCCATTAAGTTAGGGTGATTTGTTATGCAGCAATAACCAAAACAGGCAGTCATGTTAGCAGCATAGATTTTTATGACTGGAATGGCTTTAAAAATTAATAAACGGTCCTGTCTTAAGGGCAAGGAATGTGTTTTAATGGTTTTTATGTCCCTTACTTTCTAGCACAGTGTCCCCAAAATTATAGGTACTGATTATTATCTTGTCCACGGACTTAAGTACTTTAGAGGCCCATCTAATTTATTTTGGCTTTTCTAAGTTTTAGAATAAAGTTAATTTCATTTTAAAATAATTTCCTTATATATAAAAAACATTTGAGGACTATATTATTAACAAGCTTTCAGAAACTAAAACATTATTTTGATATTATTTGTATCTTGTACTTTTATTATTTTTCATATGCAAAGAAGCATTGTTACATAATTATTCAACTATAATAAAATTATTCTGAGGCCTCCCTTAGAAACTAAAAAAAATTACTCAGCTGCATCTAGAAAAAGAGTAACATTTAAAATTCCAAATGACTAAGAGTAACATTTTATTTTATTACCCAAGGGCATAGAATCTATATTACCCGTGATATCCCAAAGCACTTTAGAAGACTTATGTGAGTAACAATGAAATGATTGCATTTACAGAAAAGACATGTTGCAAGCTTATTGCTGGTTCTTTCTGCACTTCAGTGAGTCAATCTTTTAGCTATATGTTTTAACTTCCTTTGCATCATTGGAGGCTTGTCCAAAATACATATATATATTTTTTTAAGATTTTATTTATTTATTTTTTTTAAGATTTTATTTATTTATTTTTTTAAAGATTTTATTTATTTATTTAACAGAGAGAGAGAGAGAGTGAGAGGGAACACAAGTGGGGCGGTGGCGGGGGGAGAGAGAGAAGCAGGCTCCCCGCCAAGCTGGGAGCCCGATGCAGGGCTCGATCCCAGGATCCTGGGATCATGACCTGAGCCAAAGGCAGACGCTCAGCGACTGAGCCACCCAGGTGCCCCCGAAAATATATTTTAAATAACCACATAGCTTCAGAGCTTCATTCTTAAAACATTCAAGAATATTTGGCCAGTTCAATGATCTCATTGGCTAAATATCTTTAGCTATACAATTTTGCACCTAAGTCACATATCAATTGAGGAACAAGTACTATGTATACCCGATAATCTGGCTACATTTATTTTGTATTATAATTGTTACGAGTATACTGGTCACTTAATTTAAAAGGCTTACCTTCATCTGGGATCACAGGTATTAGAAAGAGCATAAAATACACAATTTTGAAAATTTAAGATATTGAGTTTTAATACTATAAACATAGAATATAAATTAAAATTAAATTTAAAGATATTTGAAACCACATATTTACTTAATATTCTTCATATTTATAAATTGGTCCTCAGGATACATGAATTTTCTACATTTTCTCCTGGGTATAATCTGGGTTTCCTCTGGCCACATAGTTTGAGAAAGCAATAGGATCAAAAACAGTAACAAATGTCCTGAGTCAGTATTCAGACAACTTAAAGAACTCCAGTCCAATATGTTAAGGTTTTCAACTTATGGTTTAATTTATTTTTTTGTAGAATCAGTGGGTTATACAAAACAACTCTTCTGCCAGACATCTACTTAATATATGCTTCTCCTTTCTTTAATGACAGAACTCTGTGCTCAGAGAGACAAAGTGCCAAAAACAATAAAATATTTAGGAATAAAATGAACCAAGGAAGTGAAAGACTTGAACATTGAAAACTATAAAACACTGAAAGACACTGAAGACACAAAAAGGTATCCCATGTTCTTGGATTGGAAGAATACTATCAAAATGTCCATACTATCCAATGTGATCTATAGATTCAATGCAATTCCTATCAAAATCCCAATGGCATTTTTCACAGAAATACAAAAAACTATCCTAAAATTTGTATGGAACCACAAGAGATCCCAAATATCCAAAGCAATCCTAAGAAAGAACAAAGCTGTAGGCCTCATGCTTCCTGATTTTAAGCTATATTAGTCAAAACAGTATGGTACTGTCATAAAAACAGGCACACAGACCAGTGAAACAGAAGAGAGAACCCAGATATATGGCCAACTAATTTTTGACAAGAGTGTCAAGAACACACAATAAGGAAAGAACAGTCTCTTCAATAATTGGTGCTGGGAAAACTGGATATCCACATGCAAAAGAATGAAACTAGACCTCTTACATCATACAAAAATTAACTCAAAATGGATCAAAGACATAAATGTAAGACCTAAAACCATAAAACTCCTAGAAGAAAACATAGGGAAAAAGATCCTTGGCATTGGTAGTCTTGGCAATTACTTCTTAGATAAGACACCAAAAGTGCACACAACAAAAAGCTAAAATAAACAGGTAGAACTACACCAAACTAAAGGGCTATTGCACAGCAATAAAAATCATCAATAAATTGAAAAAGCAGGGGCGCCTGGGTGGCTCAGTTGGTTAAGCAACTGCCTTCGGCTCAGGTCATGATCCTGGAGTCCCTGGATAGAGTCCCGCATCGGGCTCCCTGCTCGGCAGGGAGTCTGCTTCTCCCTCTGACCCTCCCAACCCTCCCCCCTCTCATGTGCTCTCTCTCTCAGTCTCTCTCTCTCAAATAAATAAATAAAAATCTTAAAAAAATAATAAATAAATAAATTGAAAAAGCAACCTACAGCATGGGAGAAAATACATGCAAATCATGTATCTGATATCCAAAATGTATTTTAAAAAACTCACACAACTCAATAGCAAAAAAGCAAATAAACCAATTAAAAAATGGGTGAAGGACTTGAATAGACATTTTTCCAAAGAAGACATACAAACGACCAAAAGGTATATGAAAAGGTGCTTAACATCACTAGTCATCAAGAAAACACAAAACAAAACCACAATGAGATAGCACCTCACACCTGTCAGGAAGTCTATTGTCAACAAGACAAGAGATAACAAATGTTGGAGAAGATGTGGAAAAAAATGAAAATTTTATACTGTTAATGGAAACATAAATTGGTGCAGCCATTAAAGAAACAGTATGGTAGACCCTCCAAAAATTGAAAATTGAACTACCATATGATCCAGAATTCCCATGCTTAGGTATATATCTAAAAGAATTAAAATCAGTATCTCAAACAGGTATCTACACACACATGCTCATTGCAGTATTCACAACACCCAAAATATGCAATCAACCTAAAAGTCCTTCAATGGGTGAATGGATAAAGAAAATGTGTATGTATACACCACAAATATTGTATGGTACCATTTATATATGAAATCTTAAAAAAAAACAAAAACAAAAAAACACCAAGCCAATTCATAGAAAGAGAAAATATAATGGTGGTTACCAGGGAAGGGAGGAGGACAGGGGGAAATAGGGTGATGTAGATCTAAGGTACAAGTTCTGAAGATCTAATGTACAGCATGGTTGTTATGGTTAATAATACAGTATTGTATACTTGAAAGTTGCTAAAAGTAGATCTTAAGCATTCTCACCCAAAGGGGAAAAAAAAGTTAACTATGTGACGTGATAGATGTATTATCTTGATATTGGTAGTCATTCCACAATATATATGCATCAAATGACATTGTACACTGTAAGTATATACAATTATTTTTGTCAACTGTTTGTCAATAAAGTTAAAAAATCATTCCCTCCAGACTCCCCTGCAACTAGTAGTAGTTGTATGACAAATTCAAGTCAATAGGATGAAAAGCTCCTTCTCTTCAGATACAGGTATCACCCTTTCTGTTTGTTCTTTTGTCCTCTTGTACAGAACACAAACGGGATATGTGGAAATGCAGCCGCTATTGAAACAATGGGGATATAAAGAAAGGCCTTCACCCCAAAGACTAAGAGGAAAGATGGAGTCCAAGACCCTGATAAAACATTTAAGCCATTGCAGTAGTCCTAAACTGCCACTCCCCCATTTCTGCCGAGGCTGCTATATTTGGGATTTCCATAACCAATCTTTACTTCCCCCAAAGTCCTCCAAATCATGGTTTAATCCACAATTATAATTTATCAGTATCTACTCCTCACTGGTTAAAATTACAAGTTGAAGTGACTTAGACACTAAAGATTTTATATAAATTCTTTCTTTTTGTGAGTTCTCCCAGCTCTAGTATCTCCTATTTATTTCAAAACTTTGAACCTTTTATGTAATTACTTCATATTTGAACATTGCAACAGCTTTCAAAGTAGTTTCACTGTCTCTATTATCTCTTAACCCACTCATGGTTATTAGAATAATCTTAAACAAAAAATAAACATTTTCTTTACTTATAACCCCACTCAAAGAATCTCACTGACTACCTCCTGTCTCCTGCACTGACTCTAAATTCCTGATGGTTCACTTTTCCCACAATCTGGAAGTCTTCCATACAATCTCTTCAATCTCAGCATATATGCCCCTGCACTCTAATCTTGAGCTCATCTTCTGGTTTGTTCCTTCCTCCTTGTCTGTACCATTTCCTATGTGTTTTCTGCCAACTTTCAACCCTCCATTATCCTTTTCCACCATGTTTGAATTTGGTGTCCCCTACCAAAAAAAAAAAAAAAAAAGACAAAACAAAACACTTTGAGGAAGTTTTTCTGATTCAAATCCTTTACATTAATTTCTGATTACTATGACCTTGATTTACAAAAAAAAAAAAAAAACATATATATGTACAAATATTTAAGCAAACTCTATAGTAAAAACCCTCATATAGTTAGATGGTATTCTTGAATGTAGGGATATTGTTCCTCTTTCACTCTACTTGAGTGCTTAGCACATAGCAAGTACTAAAATAAATGAATATGTCCTACATGATTATTTGAGTGTATGGTATACACTTACAAATTTAGAAACTATTCCTAAGATGACACTCAAAAGACATTATTAGATCTCAAAGATACATATGCAGTTATGGTTCATTAATACTTAATCTACTTAAAATCTAAATTGATCAAAAATGTACATATATCACTGACAATAAATAGGTATTTATTTTATTAGAATTAGATATGTTCTTTCCCTCTGAGCACTGAACAGCCTAGTTACAATGAAAATCTAAGAACATCTAATTTTCATAGCACAGGGTGCTCTATGCACAAAATTACAGGGTTAGGAGAATTTAATCAATTTACTGATCTGATTGTCTCACCAACCCACCCCCTCTCATCCCCCAAGTGCTCCATACTGGGATTTGTAGCTAAGTATATTGTATTTATAAATACATATTATAGGTAGAGTATACTTAAATACTATATGACAATTTTAAAAATAGAAACTTTAATGATTTAAGTTATAACTAAAACTTCAATAAGTTTTCTAAAATAATTGAAAATCTTGCATAGTCTTGAAAATTTCATTAGCCAAACTGTTTATGCAAGGAAATTACTGAAAGATATGTATTCTTTTTATATCATGGGCTTCCTAATATAAAGAATAAAATAATTTTTTGAAAATAACTATAGAATAAAAGTTTTTTGTTTTGTTTTGTTTTGTTTAAGATTTTATTTATTTATTTGAGAGAGAGAGAGCACAAGTAGGCAGAGCGGCAGGCAGAGGGAGAGGGAGAAGCAGGCTTCCCGCCGAGCAGGGAGCCTGATGCGGGGCTCGATCCCAGGACCCTGGGATCATGACCTGAGCCGAAGGCAGACGCTTAATGACTGAGCCACCCAGGCGCCCCATAGAATAAAAGTTTTATAAAAGAAAAAATTATTTTCAAGGCTCTAACTTCATCTTACAATATAAATCAAATGTAACTATACATTAATTAGACTGCACTGGTTCTTCCCTTCATTGTAAATATAAAAATAATAGCACAATCTCAACTTTATTTTCAAATTTGAATTTTTAGTATTTGTTTTACAACTGCAAAGCCTTAAAATTAAAGTCAGTAGGGATCAAAATGAATGTTTTCTTTATTTAAATCTTGGCAGCCTTAACTCTCAAAGCCCAGAGATAAAATTTGATTTAAAAGCCCACTAAGAACAATTGCTTAATCAGAAATCTGGACTTCACAATTAAGGAATTTCATCACCCACAAAATATGGTGGGGGGGGAGGCCGGGAGGAACTCCTATGGCCACAAAACATAAAAATGCTCATTTTCATTTAACGCTTTGTGGATCAGAGTGAGGGAGAACAAAAACAGGGATTTTTTTTCTTGCTTTACTAGTTACTGAAATCCCTAAATGGTAGCTTTAGAAGATCTTCATCATAAGCACATATTTTTATACACAGATAACATTATTTTTCTTTACACTGTGATATCCTAGTTGTGGTTTAATCCCAGCTCATATAAATTTCTGAAAATATTTAATTAGGTAACAATTCCATTTTAATAATCTTTGACCCCTAAGTTTACAGTATTTAAAGTAGGATTAGGCCAGCTGATCTGAGTCCATTATAATGCTCCCATCCCCAGTGGTCTGGGTTCTATTTGAAAATTAAGAAATATAAAAATTCCAGTCATTTTCACAACCAGGTCTCAAGACTTACCAGGACCTTTCCCTTCAGCCTTTTTGTCTACATGAAAATTGCCAGCCACAGGCAATTTTGAGCGTGATTATGAGCTATCAAGTTACTTCTCTCTGAATCTTAGTTTCCTGATTTGTGATTTAAGTGAGTAATTGTAAATAACATCTATTTTATAGGATTCTAATAAGAACTAAATACCTTTACCATCATGCCGATGGGGTGTCTTCTGACCTGGTTTTATTCAGTCATGATTTGTCTGCATATTAAATTTACTTTATATGTCCCATACCATTTCAGCAATTCTCCTTCATGCCTCTCAATTCTGGTTGGGTGGGTGAAAAAAATAGTTGGAGAGAAACAAGAAACAAATTTCCTTCATTCAAGTTTTCTTTGACATATAATAAAGTGATCAGTTTATTCACCCATTCACAACAGCAGATTTTGAAGAGAAAAGGAACCTTGACTGGAAAATTACATTTAGAATGGAATGGGGGTGGGGACAGCACCAAACAAGGAGGGTCACATGGTCACAAGAATTAGGATGTCTGAAAGTTCCACATAGGAAAAGAAGAGCTAGTAAACACTGAGGGCAAAAAATGGTGGTGACACTACTCTGGAGAGTGAAAGCAGCAGAAATTTTGAGATTTCATAAAAAGGGAAAGGAAAATCTATCTCAAGAAAAATTTTAGACGCTTTCTGGGTAAAATGCTATAGAAAACCCTATACTGTGCCTTTAATGGATGAGTAATGGAAGACGTATTATCTGCATTATTCTTTAAAATCTTTGAAAACAGGTTTGTTTTCTTGAATGTAACACAGCAAAGACCAGGCTAAGTGGTCAATTTTAAGTGACTTCCATTACTCACCCATTCACCAGATATATAACTGAGTGTGCAACTGCTGCAGCCACAGTAGCACATTTTGCAGGGCTACCCTCTAGAATTCTAGATCTCAGATTTAGTACCAGATGACTCTAAGATACTATAGAACTAAGTCTAGAGTGCATTTTCACCATGCCTGTCAAATTCTTGGGAGTCAGGATGCAATGGATTGAGTAAAAGACAAATAACTGTGTGCTATTACGGTTCCTGGTACAGCATCATAAAGGAAAGAGACATTATTGAGTACAATTTGAGAAGTTTCCTTTTGGTGCTGGTTATACAAAGAAGTAAATCCTGTATAGCATTATTTATTACCTGTGCAACATATACAGAAAGTCTAAGAAACTTCCTTAGGAAATTGCAAATTGGACATGAATTTTAATCCAACTTACATAGATACCAGATGGGTGAGATAAGGTTGATGGGAGAGATATGCTTGGATGAGTTCAAACACTTTGCCCTTATCTGTTGCCAGAGACCAGATTCTTTAAGGACCTTGCTGCTACTATTGGACTTAGAACAAGCTTTGGAGCCAATGGTACAAGCTAATTACTACCAGAAACGAGAAAATTTTGGAAAATACCATGCTGAGAAAGAGAACATAACTAAGTCATGGCTAGGGCATGTCAAGAAAAATGCTAATTTTTAAGTTTGCCAATAGGTTGTGAACTCAAATACTTAAAGAGGATCAGGGTTGGGGGGCGGAGCAAGATGGTGGAGGAGTAGGAGATCTGGATTTCGACTCCTCTCAGGGATTCAGCTGGATAGGGATCAAACCATTCTGAACACCTACAAACTCAACAGGAGATCGAAGAAAAGAAGAGCAACAACTCTCTCATCAGAAAAGCGACCACTTTCTGGAAGGTAGGACGTGCGGAGAAGGGAATCCGAGGCGATATTCGGGAGGATAGACGGCGGGGGAGGGGCCTCCG